>NW_023144630.1:8770130-8797278 GCF_012932325.1 Thrips palmi | reverse complement strand
TAAACCTGGAGTTCTGCCCTTAAACCTATCATGGTGCAGCATGGTCCCCTTTTCTTCACAAACCGCACAGTGAGCCAGAAGACCGGCGCAGGCGGCCGAAACTCCAGGCGCGGTTTTAGCTCCAGAGTCGCTAAACACGACTCGAACCGAACGTGTGACCCGGCTTCCACTGTGTCCCGGAAGGAGGAGTGCTTGGCCGTGGAGCAAAGTGTCTCCACGTGAGAGAGAGAGAGGGAGGGGGCATGTTCGTTTCTCCGGCACGGAATGTGCAGTGTCAAAAACTCGCCTTTAGCTCGGCTGTGAACCGTTCTGCATACCGTTTCCTGAATGCTTGTTGCACGGACTTGAGTCTTGTTTTTTCCGCCCCTTCCTCGTGTTTGATGGTCTGGCGGAAGGAGGCGTGTTTGGCCGTGGAGCACTTCGCCTCCACGGCCTCCACCTCCCCTCTTCCGGGCACACCTCCAGGCGGAGCGCCAACACGGCCTTCAGGGCGGCCGGCCCGTGCGGCGAGTATGGAACCGTCTGTCCCGGCATCTGCAACACCCCGAAAGGGCGGGGGTCAGGGCCAAGCTTAATTAAGATCCTGGACAAATCCAAAAAAATTCAGTCATGCTTAAATATTTTTGAAAAATTTAATGACATGTAATGAAAATCTCATTAAAAGCTGCATAATGTAATGAAACGCATGCACACGACGAGGAGAGAGAGAGAGAGTTCGACTAAAAATGCAGGCCCACTCCCCCCGGGCCCCTCGGCGGCGGCCGGCCCTGTCGCACTCGCTGGGCGTGCCGTCGCATTCGATTGATGGGTCACACGTTCGGTTCGAGTCCCATTAACAGACTGAAGCTCAAAACGCGTCTAGAGTTTTGGCCGCCGCCCCCGGGTCTTCTGGCCCACTGTGCGTCGCGGCGAGCGAGACCGAGCGACGAAGGCACTGTTCGCTCGGCCTGCACCAGCGGCGCGTCAAAAACCCCGACGACGCCGGTAGAATAACGTGCCGCGGCTGCGTCGGGAAACACACGATGTCACATGCAGCATGTTCGTTTCTCCGGCACGGAATGTGCAGTGCCAAAAACTCACCTGTAGCTGCGCTGTGAAAACTGGCCCATACCTTCCTGAAGGCTTTTTGTATAGACCCCACCCTGGACCGGGCCGACCCGGCCTCCACAGTGTCCCGGAATGAGGCGTTCTTGGGCCCTGGAGCATATTTCCTCCACGACCTTCGCAACCCCTCATCCGGGCACCGTGTCAGCCGGGCCTCCATCACCCTTTCCAGGGCAGGGCCCCTGGGGCGACCATGGTACTCTTCCCGTCGCTCCGTCTCTCGCACTCACTGAGCGTCCTGTGTAGGTGCGAGAAGACAGAGCGATGAGAACGTCTCTCGGAACCAGTCCACTGGCAGCGCGCGGCGCGTGGAGAGCGCCCGACGAGTCCCGGGGGAGGAACACGGGCGCTTCCGCGCTCGGCGGGCTGGCACGCCTCGCAATGACGGCGCTTTGCCACTTCGCTCGAGAAGTCTGGACGCCCAACGCGAATCAAACTTGCAGCCTTGCCGGACTGCCGATGCCGGGGGCGTTGCGAGACGCAGCGTCGCGTGCACACTGTACGCCACGGGACGCATGGGCGTCACCGACTGCGCTTTTCGAGAGCCCGACAGCCGCGAGGTGCAGAGAAAGGACGCCGTGCTGGGTGGGGCCCCCCGCCGCGCCCAAAGGGGCCCTTCGTCGAATCGGACGGGGGTAGTTCTACGTCCCACGCGACGGTGCGCGAGGCCGCGATGCAAAGCTTGGGCGTGGACTCCGAGTGGGGACACCCCAAGGGTGCGGAAACGACTCTGTGAGAACATGGTTCTCGTACCGTCGTCAAGGTGTTAAATCCGACAGACGCCCGTAACGGGGGCGGGGAGGGGCGCGGTGGGCTGCACTCGAACCGCGAGGTCAGCCTGACAGACCGGCTCGAATCCTTCTACACCAAAAAAAATTTTTTTCCAAAAGTGCATTTAACATGTATGAGCCCAATGAGCCCAAGTACTTACCACTCCCTGGCGCAAAGCGTCCAATCTTGTCTGAAAAAGAACAAAAAAAGTTGCGTTTAAAAAACAGGAAATGTGCGAATTTCGCCTTTGTTTAAACCCTGATTCTGCGTCTGGGGTCAAATTAGATGTTATTTTTAGAAATGATACCTTTACACCTCACACTTCAAACATACTATACACATGAAGGTGTCAGCGTGCTTTTACTCTCGAGTCCAGAAATCAAGGTCGGGGTTGATGAATGTTTTTATGGTAACATATAATGCTATAGAAGAACGACGATTGGTCTGATTTTCTAAAAACAGCTTATTTCAAATTCTCAGAGGTTAGACTATTGGACCTCTCTCTCGCAGGATCGCTCGAGACCTAGTACCGCCGAGCGCCACCTTGCGCCTCCCTAGCTTAGTATGTCTCCATGGGCCCACTGTGCGTCGCGGCGAGCGAGACAGAGCGACGAAAGGCACCGTTCGCTCGGCCTGCACCAGCGGCGCGTCAAAAACCCCGACGACGCCGGTAGAATAACGCGCCGCGGCTGCGTCGGGAAACACGATGTCACACGCAACATGCAGCATGTTCGTTTCTCCGGTACGGAATGTGCAGTGTCAAAAACTCACCTTCAGTTCTGTTTCAAACCGTTCCTGGTGTTGGTTTCGAAAGGCTTTCTGGATGGATTTAATCCTGGACACTGCCGACCCGGCCTCCACGGTGTCGCGGAAGGAGGAGTGCTTGGCCGCGGAACACAGTGTGTCCACGGCCTTCGCATCCCACTCCTCCGGACACCGCTTCACCCGGGGCCTCCAGAACCCTCCCAGGGGGGCAGGCCCGTGGGGATCCCCGGCAGGGGGTCTCGCGGCATCTGCAACACAGCGAAAGGGCCAAGCTTAATTAAGATCCTGGACAAATCCAAAAAAAATCAGTCATGCTTAAATATTTTTGAAAAATTTAATGACATGTAATGAAAATCTCATGACAAGCTGCGTAATGTAATGAAACTGCATGCACACGACGAGAGAGAGGAGAACGAGAAAGAGAGAGAGAGAGAGAGAGAGAGAGGGGAGAGGAGAGGCAGAGAGGGAGACAAGAAGCCCCTGCACTGTATGCAGCCCGCTGCTCGCCTGCTCGCGCTGACCGTGTAATTCGTTCGTCGATTGGCAGACAGGCTGTGCCTCGACGGGCAGTGCCTCGCAGTGCCTCGCAGTGCCTGCACGCGAGGGAAGGAAGACCCACACAGCCTTCGGGAGTCCTTTGCCATGCGCGCCCCGCCACGTCCCGCCACCCCCCCGCCAAAGACAAGCCCTTGGCGTTTTCGGATTTGACGGCACATTTCGGAGCACTGTAAAGCCAAACGCGCCTGAAGTGCGGTTGTAAAGCGGCCTTTGAATTTGTTTCGGAACGCCTTTTGAATTGAGCCGACCCGGCCTCCACAGTCGCCCGGAAGGAGGAGCAAATGGTCTCCACGGTTTCCCCCATCCCACTTCTCCGGGCACTGCTTTAGCCGGGCCGCCAGCACCGCCCGGACGGCGGCGGGGCCGGGGGGCGACCAGGGTACCCGTACCCGTCCGGACATCTGCAACACAGCGAAAGGGCCAAGCTTAATTTGGACAAATCCAAAAAAATCAGTCATGCTTAAATATTTGTAAAAAATTTTAATGACATGGAATGAAACTGCATGCACACGACGAGAGAGAAGAGAGAGGGGAGGAGAGAGAGACAGATTTAAATCCCGTCAGGGTCAAACATAGGCGAAATTGGCACTTTCCCCTTTGTAGCGGTTTCGAAAAGCCTTTTGTATACAGGGTGAGTTTTCTCAATGTGTCAATAATTTGTAGGTAGTTTGGGCACCCCAAGGGGATCATTTTCTACCAATGAACTAGTGGGCGCAAACGTCTAGGTACGGAGATAATTGGTGTTTTGTAATTGGCCTTCGCGCCTGCGAGGTAGGCACCCGCTGCCACTGATGGTCGCAGGACCTCACGTGGGGGTGTCGCGGGTCTAGGAGGAGTGCTTCGAGTCTCGTAGGGGTGCGGCGGACCTTGCAAATGTTTTTTTGGGAGGGGTTGCCGCGGGTCTCAAGAGGCTGTCATGGTGGCCCCCGTTACAGTGGATCTCACGGCTGTCTTTGCGAGGGTGGCGGGATTCCACGGATACTTTCGCGAGGTCAGCGGCACTCCCGCGAGTACTGCTAGTCCCGCTACACCCCCTCGGCAGGTCCTGCCACCCTCAGTGGCACCGGGTGCCTACCTCGTAGGCGCAAAACCCAATTACAAAACACCAATTATCTCCGTACCTAGACGTTTGCGCCCACTAGTTAATCGGTAAAAAATGGTCCCCTAGGAATGCCCAAACTGCCTGCAAATTATTGACATATTGAGAAAACTCCCCCTTTAGACCCAATCCGTGACTGCGAATGCGACTTTTGGCGCCCCCAACCTCAGCGGTCCTGTGGAATGACGCATTCTTTGCCTTTTTGCATTCCTCCATAACCGCGTCCACGTCCCACAACTCCGGGCAGCGAGTGGCGCACTGTTAAAAATTATGTTGTAATTTAACAGTAAATATGTTGCTAATTTTCTTAATGATCAAAGTTGTTTTCAAATGACTTTCGTTGTTTACTAACGGGTTGCGTCGTTCGTCCACAAGATGTTTGTAAACCGGTAGACAGCCTTATTTGCATCAATTTTTATTCCGATTAGGTCACAGACCTCGTAGAGCCCCGGGTTTACCCCGCAGTAACCACTTCTTAGATTGCGGGGTTTTTGTACGCAGCAAAATATTGTTTTGAAACAGCATAAGTCATAAAAATAATTAGCAACGAATTCGTCGTTTTAAAACAAGCAAACTTGTTCAAACAACAGCGTTGTCGAGGTTTGGGAATTGTGTTGTTGTTTTAAAACAACAATTTTTAAACCCTGCGCGCTCTCTCAGCACCGGGCCCCGACGGCGGCCGGGCCGTGCGGGGCATAAGGCACTTCCTCTCCCATCTGCAACACCGCGAAAGGGCCAAGCTTTTTAAGGGACAAATCCCAAAAAAATTCATTTATGTTTAAATTAAAATTTTTAAAAAATCATGTAATGAAAATTTGAAAAGCTGGTAATGTAAGCCCGCATGCATCGGGGAAACCCAAGGTTTTAGTTAGGGCATCGGTTTTACTGCCCCCCAACCGGGCATTACCTGGATTCTGTTTTCAGAGGAAGATGCTGCAGTGCAGCCTGAAGATTTTTATTGGGGCGTTGACAAAGCGGGTAGAACAACCCCTTTTTTGTTTCCAAAACTTTGTTCTTGAGTTAAACCCGTACTTTTCCCCAAAGGGAACTTTTTCCCCTCTTTGTATATTTTTTTTCTTAGTTTGTCACTTAATTTTTTTCCTTTTTGTCTTGGGAAATATCCTATCAAAAAAGGCTTCTTGCTTTCAAATTTTTTTTCACCGAATGGGGCCCGTATTTTTTTGATTTCTTTTTAGGTGGTTTCCCAAATTTGGGTTTCCCTTGGTTTCAAAAGACCCCTTTACCTTTTGGGGCCCAAAAAAATTTATAGGTACCCATTGAGTTTTTAAATTTCCCCAATTTGTTTTTCCCCTTTTTCCCAAAAAGTAAAGTTTTGGGATACGCAAAAATACTTAGGGGTTTGGTTAAACCCCCATGCCCTCGAAACTTACAACAAGGAAAAATTCTTTCCATGGAGGTTCGGATTGTTAAGACTTTGGAGTTCCAATTCAGTCGTCCTATTTCTCTTACCTTCCTTCGCCGGTTTAGCAAAGTTGGGGGAGGTATACATCTTTTTGAAAAATTTTATTGTTTTACCTTGAAGCAAACCTTGCGAATTACTTCTTCCCCTGCTGCAGGCCAAACCCATTCATCACTGCTTTTCCAAGTTCTTCCTTGAACTTGCCATGGTGGAGTATTCTCTCTGCCACGTTCGGCCCTCTCTTATTGCTGCTGCTGCCCTCTACATTTCTTTTTTGTGGTAGGATTTTTAAAAAATTTTCTGCCTTTCTTTCTTTGCCTTAAACCCAACCTAACCTTGTTTCAAATGGCTTCCTAAACGCCTGTTGTAACGACTTGAGTCTTGTTCTGGCTGATCCCTTTTCGGTGGTCTCTCGGGAAAGGGGGCATGCTTGGCCGTGGAGCATTTTGCCTCCACGGCCTCCGCCTCCCACTCTTCCGGGCAGAGCTCCAGCCGCGCCGCCAGCACGGCTTCCAGGGCCTTTGGCCCGTGCGGGGAGAAATGGAACAGCCTGTCCCGACATCTGCAACACCGCGAAAGGGTCAAGCTCAGTTTAGATCCTGGACAAATCCAAAAAAATTCAGTCATGCTTTTTGAAAAATTTAATGACATGTAATGAAAATCTCATGACAAGCTGCATAATGTAATGAAACTGCATGCACACGACGAGAGAGGAGAGAGAGAGAGAGTTCGACTAATAATGCAGGCCCACTCGCCCCGACGCACTCGCGGGGCGTGCCGTCGCATTCGATTGGTGGGGTCACACGTTCGGTTCGAGTCCCATTAACAGACGAAGCTCAAAACGCGTCTAGAGTTTTGGCCGCCGCCACCGGTCTTCTGGCCCACTGTGCGTCGCGGCGAGCGAGACAGAGCGACGAAAGGCACCGTTCGCTCGGCCTGCACCAGCGGCGCGTCAAAAACCCCCACGACGCCGGTAGAATAACGCGCCGCGGCTGCGTCGGGAAACACGATGTCACACGCAACATGCAGCATGTTCGTTTCTCCGGTACGGAAAGTGCAGTGTCAAAAAATCACCTGTAGTTCGGTCATCAATCGTTCTTTGAGCTGGTGGCGGAATGCGTTCTGGATAGAACCTACTCTTGACGGTGCTGACCCCCGGGTCCACTGTTGCCCGGAACGAGGTATGCTTGGCCGCGGAGCACAAAGGGATCCACGGCCGCTGCATCAAACTCGTCCGGGCATTTGTGGAGGCGGGATTTCAGCACCGCCGTTATGGCCTCCGGGCCATGTGGCTCCCACGGAACCTTTTTTTCTCGACATCTGCAACACAGCGAAAGGGCCAAACTTAATTAAGATCCTGGACAAATCCAAAAAAAATCAGTCATGCTTAAATATTTTTTTAAAATTTAATGACATGTAATGAAAATCTCATGACAAGCTGCGTAAAGTAATGAAACTGCATGCACACGACGAGAGAGAGGGGAGAGAGAGACACGAGAAGCCCCTGCACTGTATGCAGCCCGCTGCTCGCGCTGACCGTGTAAATTTGTTCGTCGATTGGCAGACAGGCTGTGCCTCGACGGGCAGTGCCTCGCAGTGCCTGCACGCGAGGGAAGGAAGACCCACACAGCCTTCGGGGGCCTTTGCCATGCGCGCCCCCCCACGTTCCGCCGCGCCACGCCCCGCCAAAGACAAGCCCCTTTGGGGTTCCTCGGATTTTACGGCACATTTCGGAGCACTGTCAAGCCAAACGCGCCTGAAGTGCGGTTGTAATGCGGCCTTTGAATTTGTTTCTAAACGCCTTTTGAATTGAGCCAACCCTGGACGGCGCCGACCCGGCCCCCACAGTCGCCCCGGGAAAGAGGAGCAAATGGTCTCCACGGTTTCCGCATCCCACTTTTTCCGGGCACTGCTTTAACCGGGCCGCCAGCACCGCCCGGGCGGCGGCTGGGCCGTGGGGCGACCAGGGTACCCGTACCCGTCCGGACATCTGCAACACAGCGAAAGGGCCAAGCTTAATTTGGACAAATCAAAAAAAATTCAGTCATGCTTAAATATTTTTGAAAAATTTAAAGACATGGAATGAAACTGCATGCACACGACGAGAGAGAAAAGGGAGAGAGACAGATTTAAATCCCGTCAGGGTAAAACGTAGGCGAAATTTGCACATTCCCTTGTAGCGGTTTCGAAAAGCCTTTTGTATAGACCCAACCCGTGACTGCGCGGACCCGGCCTCCGCAGTCGCCCGGAAGGAATCATGCTTGGCCGTGGAGCAAATTGTCTCCACGGCCTCCGCAATCCATTCTCCCGGGCACTGCTTCAGCCGGGCCGCCATCACCTCCCTGAGGGCGGCTGGGCCGTGCGGTGACCAGGGCACTCTTTTTCCGGACATCTGCAACACCGCGAAAGGGCCAAGCTTCATTTAGATGCTGGACAAATCCAAAAAAATTCAGTCATGGTTAATTATTGTTGAAAAATTTAATGACATGTAATGAAAATCTCATGACAAGCTGCGTAATGTAATGAAACTGCATGCACACGACGACCTATTTGGTTCAGTAACACCTCAGTGGCATCGGTTGTACTGCCTGCCCCAACCGTCATTACCTGGATCCTGTTTGCCGAGGAAGATGCTGCAGTGCAGCCTGAAGATTTCATTGAGGACGTTGACAAAGCAGATGAGAACCCCATTGTTTGTTGCGGACAACGTATTCGAATTCTATGAGTACCTGTACTCCCTAGAGGTAACTTTTTCCCCTTCTTTGTATATTTTTCTTGCTCTTAGATATGTCACTTACATTTTTTTTCCCGTGTCTGTAGGAGAAGTATCCTATCAAAAAAGGCTTCTTGCGTGAACAATTTATTTCACCTGGAATGCGAGCAGTATTGGTTGATTGGCTTGTAGGTGTCCAATTGGGAAATTTGGCTTGTTACAAGAGACACTTTACCTTGCTGTCCAAATACTTGATAGGTATCTTCAGGTGAGTTTTTTCACAATTGTCCATTATTCCTGTCCCGTTTTACCCAATTTTCAACAAAGATACTTGTGTCTGGCATATTCGCTTCTCTGCTGCAGGCCAAGCCCATTCATCACTGCTTTTCCAAGTTCTTCCTTGAACTTGCCTGATGGCGTATTCTCTCTGCCACGTTCGGCCCTCTCTTATTTCTGCTGCTGCCCTCTACATTTCTCTGTGGTAGGATTTTTTAAAAAATTTTCTGCCTTTTCTTTCTTTACCTAACCTAACCTTGTTGCAAATGCTTCCTAAACGCCTGTTGTAACGACTTGAGTCTCGTTCTGGCTGATCCCTTCCCGGTGGTCTCTCGGAAGGAGGCATGCTTGGCCGTGGAGCATTTTGCCTCCACGGCCTCCGCCTCCCACTCTTCCGGGCAGAGCTCCAGCCGCGCCGCCAGCACGGCTTCCAGGGCCTTTTTGGGCCCCTGCGGGGAGAATGGAACAGCCTGTCCCGACATCTGCAACACCGCGAAAGGGTCAAGCTCAGTTTAAACCTGGACAAATCCAAAAAAATCAGTCATGCTTAAATATTTTGGAAAAATTTAATGACATGTAAATGTCATGACAAGCTGCATAATGTAATGAAGCTGCATGCACACGACGAGAGAGAAGAGAGAGAGAGGAGAGTGAGGAGAGAGAGTGAGAGAGAGAGAGCATGTTCGTTTCTCCGGCACGGAATGTGCAGTTTCAAAAACTCACCCTTAGCTCGGCTGTGAACCGTTCTGCATACCGTTTCCTGAATGCTTGTTGCGAGTCTTGTTTTTACCGCCCCTTCCTCGATGGTCTGCCGGGGGGAGGCGTGCTTGGCCGTGGGTAAAGCACTTCGCCTCCACGGCCTCCACCTCCCACTCTTCCGGGCACAGCTTTTCTCTCAGCGACAGCACGGCGTCCACGGCTTTCGGCCCGTGCGGCGAGTATGGAACCGTCTGTCCCGGCATCTGCAACACCCCGAAAGGGCGGGGGTCAGGGAGGGCCCCAAACTTAATTTAGATCCTGGACAAATCCAAAAAAAATCAGTCATGCTTAAATTTTTTGAAAAATTTACTGACATGTAATGAAATCTCATGACAAGCTGCGTAATGTAATGAAACTGCATGCACACGACGAGAGAGAGAGAGAGAGAGTTCGACTAATAATGCAGGCCCACTCGCCCCGGCCGGCCGGGGCCCTCGGCGGCGGCCCGGGCCCCCGGCGGCGGCCGGCCCTGTCGCACTCGCGGGGGGTGCCGTCGCATTCGATTGGTGGGGGCACACGTTCGGTTCGAGTCCCATTAACAGACTGAAGCTCAAAAAGCGTCTAGAGTTTTGGGCCCCCGCCACCGGTCTTCTGGCCCACTGTGCGTCGCGGGGAGCGAGACAGAGCGACGAAAGGCACCGTTCGCTCGGCCTGCACCAGCGGCGCGTCAAAAACCCCGACGACGCCGGTCGAAAAACGCCCGCGGCTGCGTCGGGAAAAACGATGTCACACGCAACATGCAGCATGTTCGTTTCTCCCCGGGACGGGAAAGTGCAGTGTCAAAAAATCACCTGTAGTTCGGTCTTGTATCGTCCTTTGAGATGGTCGCGGAAAGGGACTCTGGATGGATTTCAGCTTGACGGTGCTGACCCCGGCCCCCACTGTTGCCCGGAACGAGCGATGCTTGGCCCCGGAGCACAAGGCATCCACGGCCGCTGCATCAAACTCGTTCGGGATTTGTGGAGGCGGGATTTCAGCACCGCCGTTATGGCCTCCGGGCCATGTGGCTCCCACGGAACCTTTGTCTCGACATCTGCAACACAGCGAAAGGGGAAAACTTAATTAAGATCCTGGACAAATCCAAAAAAAACAGTCATGCTTAAAAATTTTTGAAAAAATTTTAAAGACATGTAATGAAAATCTCATGACAAGCTGCGTAATGTAATGAAACTGCATGCACACGACGAGAGAGAGGAGAGAGAGAGACACGAGAAGCCCCTGCACTGTGTGCAGCCCGCTGCTCGCGCTGACCGTGTAATTCGTTCGTCGATTGGCAGACAGGCTGTGCCTCGACGGGCAGTGCCTCGCAGTGCCTGCACGCGAGGGAAGGAAGACCCACACAGCCTTCGGGAGTCCTTTGCCATGCGCGCCCCGCCACGTTCCGCCGCGCCACGCCCCGCCAAAGACAAGCCCTTGGCGTTCCTCGGATTTGACGGCACATTTCGGAGCACTGTCAAGCCAAACGCGCCTGAAGTGCGGTTGTAATGCGGCCTTTGAATTTGTTTCTAAACGCCTTTTGAATTGAGCCAACCCCGGACGGCGCCGACCCGGCCCCCACAGTCGCCCGGACGAGGAGCAAATGGTCTCCACGGTTTTTCCCCATCCCACTTTTCCGGGCACTGCTTTAGCCGGGCCGCCAGCACCGCCCGGGCGGCGGCTGGGGCCCTGGGGCGACCAGGGTACCCGTACCCTCCCGGGCATCTGCAACACAGCGAAAGGGCCAAGCTTAATTTAGATCCCGGACAAATCCAAAAAAAAAAAAAGTAAAGCTTAAATAGTTTTGAAAAATTTAATGATATGGAATGAAACGCATGCACACGACGAGAGAGAAGAGAGAGAGAGAGAGAAGAGAGAGAGGAGAGGGGGGAGAGAGGAGAGAGAGACAGATTTAAATCCCGTCAGGGGTTAAAATAAACGAAATTTGCACATTCCCTTGTAGCGGTTTCGAAAAGCCTTTCCCCAAACCCCTGACTGCGCGGACCCGGCCTCCGCAGTCGCCCGGAAGGAATCATGCTTGGCC
This sequence comes from Thrips palmi, assembly GCF_012932325.1. Lineage (NCBI taxonomy): Eukaryota > Metazoa > Arthropoda > Insecta > Thysanoptera > Thripidae > Thrips > Thrips palmi. The sequence continues at coordinate 8,785,793 of NW_023144630.1, read as the reverse complement.
GTGGAGCAAGATGTCTCCACGGCCTCCGCAACCCATTCCTCCGGGCACTGCTTCAGCCGGGCCGCCATCACCTCCCTGAGGGCGGCTGGGCCGTGCGGTGACCAGGGCACTCTTCTTCCCGGGCATCTGCAACACCCCGAAAAAGGGGCCCCCTGTGCGTCGCGGTGAGGGGAGACAGGCGACGAAAGGCACCGTTCGCTCGGCCTGCACCACGGCGCGTCAAAAACCCGACGACGCCGGTAAAATAATGCGCCGCGGCTGCGTCGGGAAACGCACGATATCATACGCAACATGCAGCATGTTCGTTTCTCCGGCACGGAATGTGCAGTGTCAAAAACTCACCTTTAGCTCGTCTCTGAAGCGTTTAGCGTGGCGCCTTCTAAACGCATTCTGGATGGACCCTGTCCGCGTTTTGGCCCCCCCAACTTCAGCCGTCTTGTGGAAGGAGGCGTTCTTGGCCTTTTTGCATTCTGCCTCCACCGCATCCACGTCCCACTCATCCGGCCAGCGTGAAGCGCGGTCTTCCAGCACGGCCTCGATGGCGGCCGGGCCGTGCGGGGCATAAGGCACTTCCTCTCCCATCTGCAACACCGCGAAAGGGCCAAGCTTAATTTAGATCCTGGACAAATCCAAAAAAATTCAGTCATGCTTAATTATTTTTGAAAAAAGTTAATGACGTGTAATGAAAATCTCATGACAAGCTGCGTAATGTAATGAAACTGCATGCACTCGACCTATTTGGTTCAGTAACACCTCAGTGGCATCGATTGTACTGCCTGCCCCAACCGTCATTACCTGGATTCTGTTTGCAGAGGAAGATGCTGCAGTGCAGCCTGAAGATTTCATTGAGGACGTTGACAAAGCAGATGAGAACAACCCATTGTTTGTTGCCGACTACGTATTCGAATTCTATGAGTACCTGTACTCCCTAGAGGTAACTGTTTCCCCTTCTTTGTATATTTTCTTGCTCTTAGATATGTCACTTTCATTTTTTTCCTGTGTCTGTAGGAGAAGTATCCTATCAAAAAAGGCTTCTTGCGTGAACAATTTATTTCGCCTGGAATGCGAGCAGTATTGGTTGATTGGCTTGTAGGTGGTCCAATTGGAATTCGGCTTGTTACAAGAGACACTTTACCTTGCTGTCCAAATACTTGATAGGTATCTTCAGGTGAGTTTTACACAATTGTCCATTATTCCTGTCCTGTTTCACCCAATTTTTAACAAAGATGCTAAAGTCTGGCATATTCGCAAAAAGTACTTCCAGCTGGTTAGGTTAGGCCGTCCCAACCCTCAATGCCCTCGAAACTTACAACAAGGAAAAACTTCTTTCCATGGAGGTTCGGATTGTTAAGACTTTGGAATTCCAATTCATCGTCCTATTTCTCTTACCTTCCTTCGCCGGTTTAGCAAATTTGTGGAGGATACTCTTTCATGAAAATTTTGATTGTTTTACCTTGAAGCAAACCTTGCGAATTACATTGCTTCTCTGCTGCAGGCCCAAACCCCTTCATCACGCTTTTCCAAGTTCTTCCTTGAACTTTCCATGATGGAGTATTTTCTCTGCCACGTTCGGCCCTCTCTTATTGCTGCTGCTGCCCTCTACATTTCTCTGTGGTAGGATTTTTGAAAATTTGCTTCCTTTTCTTTCTTTGCCTAACCTAACCTAACCTTGTTGCAAATTGCTTCACTCTAAATGTCTTACCGTCAACGGGGGTAACTTGGGACACCAGGGGTAACTTGGGACAGTCTGCCCTGTACATCTTGTTGGTGCTGCCATTCAGCGATGGGGGTTCCTAGAGTCAAACCCGCGGCAGGGTTTTGTTTCAGAGGCGTCAGGGCTTGCGCGGAAAGGTGGAAGAGGCGCATAACATCACAATTTGTATTTGAGAAACGGGAAACTACATAATAGGGTTTTTTGAAAAATATGTCAATTATTGACAAGTTGACCCTAGTGCAAGCAGTGAAATGCAGATTTGGCCGATTAGTCTCTCTGGGTTTTTAGATCATCACAGACAATAACGTTCGCAAAAGGGCGTTGATTATAGTTTTCCCCTCTTCGGTCCGACTTCAATTTATCAAAAATCGAAATTTCACGGGGTAACATGGGACAGTCTTTTCCTCATGTTTCCAGCAGTCCTAACCTCCTAGGAGTTGACTGACCTGGGACCAGGGACATGACTTAAACTTCGGATTTTACGCTGATGATGGAAAGAGATGCCTTGCGCAGCATTTTTGTCTTATGGTAATCCATATTTTGAAATTTTCAGAAAATGCTTGGATTCCAGTAGAAAAGAGTTCCACGTAAACCCCTAGATATTCCAATATCACTCCTAAAATAGTTCCTAGGCCTGAATTCTTGGTCTACATTTTGTGACTTAATTTATTAATCCATTAACATCAATAGATGCAGGGGAATGTAGCTGATTCCCTACTGTCCCAAGTTCCCCCCGGTCATGGGGTAACTTGGGACACTCTTTCTAGACCGCTGGGAACCGATAAAATCGAGGCAAATGAACCAGACAAGCATGAAATCATGGGGAAAGGGTCAAACTTTAACTAGTTAGGATCCATTGGCTGGTTGAGAATCTTGCCTCTGGCGTTCAAAAAACGTGAAAAAGTGTCCCAAGTTACCCCCGTTGACGGTAGTGCGCGCACACACACACACAGACAGACAGACAAAACTTTTCAACCCCACTGGAGTGACGGGCTTCGCTATCGCTCAGCCGGTGATGACCATTATCGTCTTTGTGCCTTGCCTATCAGCGAGGCGCAACTCGCCCTGCTCTCGTTATTCCCGTGTTGACTGTATAGCCGGTACACTGGTACAGCCCCGGCCTGTCGACAGGCCGACGAGGGCATGACTTCAATGAAAGGGCGCCCAGGGGCGGGCGGACTGGCTCTTAAAGGGCCCGACGGGGAAACAGGCCAGGGGGGCCCGGATTTGCCCATCTTTTAGGTTTGTATTTTTTTCATGAACATAAATAGTTTTTTAAGTTTTTGACGCCATTATCGATACTTTTGATATACTTCGAGGCAATTCCGGGTTCCAGGCAGGGGTGCAAAAGGAAGGGATAGCACTCAACGTCTTTCAGATTTGAGAATCACGCATTCAGTAAATACCAATGAACGACAAAATACTACAAATTATCTTTCTAAAATTAAAATTGAATTTTGATACACAGTTGCAACTCGTCCCGGTTTGGAAAAAAATCCCCTAGGATTCCAAGGTGGTCTTTTTACCGTGCGAAGGCATAGGATGATGCCGGCTAACCTAAACACAGAGTTGCACAAACACGAGTAGATCACTGCACCGAACACGGCAAGGACTTCGCTGTCGCTCAGCCAACTAACCTGGAGTTCTGCCTTAAACCTGTCATGGTGCAGCATGGTGCCCTTTCTTCACAAACGCTGCACAGTGAGCCAGAAGACCGGCGCAGGCGGCCGAAACTCCAGGCGCGGTTTTAGCTCCAGAGTCGCTAAACACGACTCGAACCGAACGTGTGACCCGGCTTCCACTGTGTCCCGGAAGGAGGAGTGCTTGGCCGTGGAGCAAAGTGTCTCCACGTGAGAGAGAGAGAGAAGAGGGGGCATGTTCGTTTCTCCGGCACGGAATGTGCAGTGTCAAAAACTCACCTTTAGCTCGGCTGTGAACCGTTCTGCATACCGTTTCCTGAATGCTTGTTGCACGGACTTGAGTCTTGTTTTTTCTGCCCCTTCCTCGTGTTTGATGGTCTGGCGGAAAGAGGCGTTTTTGGGCCCGTGGAGCACTTCGCCTCCACGGCCTCCACCTCCCACTCTTCCGGGCACACCTCCAGGCGGAGCGCCAACACGGCCTTCAGGGCGGCCGGCCCGTGCGGCGAGTATGGAACCGTCTGTCCCGGCATCTGCAACCCCCCCAAAAGGGCGGGGTCAGGGCCAAGCTTAATTAAGATCCTGGACAAACCCAAAAAAAATTTCAGTCATGCTTAAATATTTTTGAAAAATTTTAATGACTGTAATGAAAATCTCTTTAAAAAGCTGCATAATGTAATGAAACTGCATGCACACGACGAGAGAGAGAGAGAGGGGTTCGACTAATAATGCAGGCCCACTCCCCCCGGGCCCCCGGCGGCGGCCGGCCCTGTCGCACTCGCTGGGCGTGCCGTCGCATTCGTTTGAGGGGGTCACACGTTCGGTTCGAGTCCCATTAACAGACTGAAGCTCAAAACGCGTCTAGAGTTTTGGCCGCCGCCACCGGTCTTCTGGCCCACTGTGCGTCGCGGCGAGCGAGACCGAGCGACGAAAGGCACCGTTCGCTCGGCCTGCACCAGCGGCGCGTCAAAAACCCCGACGACGCCGGTAGAAAACGTGCCGCGGCGCGTGGGGAAACACACGATGTCACATGCAGCATGTTCGTTTCTCCGGCACGGAATGTGCAGTGTCAAAAACTCACCTGTAGCTGCGCTGTGAATCTGGGCCCATACCTTAGCCTGAAGGCTTTTTGTATAGACCCCACCCTGGACCTGGCCGACCCGGCCTCCACAGTGTCCCGGAATGAGGCGTTCTTGGCCGTGGAGCATATTTCCTCCACGACCTTCGCAACCCACTCATCCGGGGACCGTGTTAGCCAGGCCTCCATCACCCTTTCCAGGGCAGGCCCGTGGGGCGACCATGGTACTCTTTCCCGTCGCTCCGTCTCTCGCACTCACTGAGCGTCCTGTGTAGGTGCGAGACAGACAGAGCGATGAGAACGTCTCTCGGAACCAGTCCACTGGCAGCGCGCGGCGCGTGGAGGCCCCCCGACGAGCCCCGGGGTAGGCAACACGGACGCTTCCGCGCTCGGCGGGCTGGCACGCCTCGCAATGACAGGCGCTTTGCCACTTCGCTCGAGAAGTCTGGACGCCCAACGCGAATCAAACTTGCAGCCTTGCCGGACTGCCGATGCCGGGTCGTTGCGAGACGCAGCGTCGCGTGCACCCCTGTACGCCACGGGGCGCATGGGCGTCACCGACTGCGCTTTTCGAGAGCCCGACAGCCGCGAGGTGCAGAGAAAGGACGCCGTGCTGGGTGGGGCCCCGCCCGCGCCCCGAAGGGCCCTTCGCCGAATCGGACGGGGGTAGTTCTACGTCCCACGCGACGGTGCGCGAGGCCGCGATGCAAAGCTCAGGCGCGGACTCCGAGTGGGGACACCCCAAGGGTGCGGAAACGACTCTGTGAGAACATGGTTCTCGTACCGTCGTCAAGGTGTTAAATCCGGACAGACGTCGTAACGGGGGCGGGGAGGGGCGCGGTGGGCTGCACTCGAACCGCGAGGTCAGCCTGACAGACCGGCTCGAATCCTTCTACACCAAAAAAATGTTTTTCCAAAGTGCATTTAACATGTATGAGCCCCAATAAGCCCAAGTACCACTCCCTGGCGCAAAGCGTCCAATCTTGTCTGAAAAAGAACAGGAAAAAGTTGCGATTAAAAACAGGAAATGTGCGAATTTCGCCTTTGATTAACCCTGATTCTGCGTCTGGGGTCAAATTAGATGTAATTTTTAGCAGATGATACCTTTACACCTCACACTTCAAACATACTATTCACATGAAGGTGTCAGCGTGCTTTTACTCTCGAGTCCAGAAATCAAGGTCGGGGTTGATGAATGTTTTTATGGTAACATATAATGCTATAGAAGAACGACGTTTGGTCTGATTTTCTAAAAACAGCTTATTTCAAATTCTCAGAGGTTAGACTATCGGACCTCTCTCTCGCAGGATCGCTCGAGACCTAGTACCGCCGAGCGCCACCTTGCGCCTCCCTAGCTTAGTATGTCTCCATGGGCCCACTGTGCGTCGCGGCGAGCGAGACCGAGCGACGAAAGGCACCGTTCGCTCGGCCTGCACCAGCGGCGCGTCAAAAACCCCGACGACGCCGGTAGAATAACGCGCCGCGGTGCGTCGGGAAACACGATGTCACACGCAACATGCGCATGTTCGTTTCTCCGGTACGGAATGTGCAGTGTCAAAAACTCACCTGTAGTTCGGTCTTAAATCGTCCTTTGAGATGGTCGCGGAAGGCGCTCTGTATAGATTTCAGTCTTGACGGTGCTGACCCCGGCTCCACTGTTGCCCGGAACGAGGTATGCTTGGCCGCGGAGCACAAGGCATCCACGGCCGCTGCATCAAACTCGTCCGGGCATTTGTGGAGGCGGGATTTCAGACCGCCCGTTATGGCCTCAGGGCCATGTGGCTCCCACGGAACCTTTGTCTCGACATCTGCAACACAGCGAAAGGGCAAGCTTAATTTAGATCCTGGACAATCCAAAAAAATCAGTCATGCTTAAATATTTTTGAAAAATTTAATGACATGTAATGAAAATCTCATGACAAGCTGCGTAATGTAATGAAACTGCATGCACACGATGAGAGATGAGAGAGAGAGAGACGAGAGAGAGAGAGAGAGAGAGAGAGAGGCAGAGAGAGACAAAAGCCCCTGCACTGTATGCAGCCCGCTGCTCGCCTGCTCGCGCTGACCTTGTAATTCGTTCGTCGATTGGCAGACAGGCTGTGCCTCGACGGGCAGTGCCTCGCAGTGCCTGCACGCGAGGGAAGGAAGACCCACACAGCCTTCGGGAGTCCTTTGCCATGCGCGCCCCGCCACGCCCCGCCCCGCCAAAGACAAGCCCTTGGCGTTCCTCGGATTTGACGGCACATTTCGGAGCACTGTCAAGCCAAACGCGCCTGAAGTGCGGTTGTAAAGCGGCCTTTGAATTTGTTTCGAAACGCCTTTTGAATTGAGCCAACCCTGGACGGCGCCGACCCGGCCTCCACAGTCGCCCGGAACGAGGAATGCTTCGCCGTGGAGCAAATGGTCTCCACGGTTTCCGCATCCCACTTCTCCGGGCACTGCTTTAGCCGGGCCGCCAGCACCGCCCGGACGGCGGCTGGGCCGTGGGGCGACCAGGGTACCCGTACCCGTCCGGACATCTGCAACACAGCGAAAGGGCCAAGCTTAATTTAGATCCTGGACAAATCCAAAAAAATTCAGTCATGCTTAAATATTTTTGAAAAATTTAATGACATGGAATGAAACTGCATGCACACGACGAGAGAGAAGAGAGAGAGAGAGAAAGGAGAGAGAGACAGATTTAAATCCCGTCAGGGTTAAACATAGGCGAAATTTGCACATTCCCTTGTAGCGGTTTCGAAAAGCCTTTTGTATAGACCCAACCCGTGACTGCGCGGACCCGGCCTCCGCAGTCGCCCGGAAGGAATCATGCTTGGCCGTGGAGCAAATTGTCTCCACGGCCTCCGCAATCCATTCTTCCGGGCACTGCTTCAGCCGGGCCGCCATCACCTCCCTGAGGGCGGCTGGGCCGTGCGGTGACCAGGGCACTCTTTTTCCGGACATCTGCAACACCGCGAAAGGGCCAAGCTTAATTTAGATCCTGGACAAATCCAAAAAAATTCAGTCATGCTTAAATATTTTTGAAAAATTTAATGACATGTAATGAAAATTTCATGACAAGCTGCATAATGTAATGAAACTGCATGCACATGACGAGAGAGAAGAGAGAGGAGAGAGGGAGTGAGAGAGACGAGATTCGAACACCTTGTAATAGGGAGACAACTTCATAGCACCAGCAGCATAGCAGCAAGGTTACAATATTACGTTTGTAACATAACTGATACAGAAAATTGTAACTGGATACTAAATTCTGTATCAAAGATTAAAACATAATGTTTTAACGGCAAAATTGAACAGCAGTGGCCATAGAGACAAGTTAAACTTTGAGTTTTCATGTGCTTTCATTTTTCCCGACTCTGAATAAGAGATTCAGTCTCGTGTATGCTTGGCTGGCAAGGCCTCCGTCCCTTACCGCGCGCGCCTCACGTCACCGGCTACCTGCGCCGCTCCCTCCATGGCGTCCGCACAGCGCAGTTGGTAGCGTTGCGGGCCGCCAACCCAGAGTCTGGGGTTCGATTCCCGACTTCTCAGAGTATATCTGGGAAAGTTGTGACTTGAAGAATGGCATAAGGATTTTCAATTAGACCCACGGAAGCTATGTTCGAGCAAAATTCTCATTTTGAAGCTTGATTGGGAAGAATTACGACTGTTTACAAATTTTGTAACCGTTACGAAATTCTGTAACCAAGTTACAAAGAAAAATACTGTATCCATCGTGATACAAATTTCTGTAACACATGTTATTGAAAAAGCTGCGTAACCATGTTACAAAATTCTGTACTGATTTTTTTTAGAGTGTACAGCATGAGCTCTCATGCCTACGGTGTGGTCCGCTGGTCACCCCAGTCCTTGTGTAGGGCGTCTCAGTGCAGTGGAACGGTTCCACTCGCCGCACAGCGCGGCCGTCGAGGTTACCTTGGTAGTAGAAATAGAGAAATGCCCCCGCCCCCAGGGTCAGAGCCTGCCAGAGCTTGTCGGCCGTCTCACTATTCCTCCGGTCCCCTGTGGGATGACACTGTGGGTACAGAGCGGGATCAGAGAATTTCAGTTCTTCGATGCACTTTGACTTTTCGGGTTCGTGGCACTTCACGTAGCTCCTCATGAGATGCTCCTCAGAAGTCATCGTCGCCAATCGCACTGGGCCTATGCGGAATCTCAAGGGCACGCTCTAAATCGGTCCTCTGCTTCAATAGGAATTTTGATTGAATTTCCCTTCGCTCACACACAGCCAGTACAGTACATGTCCAGTAAGACAGTGAGTGCAGGAAGCGGAAACCAACCACTTCTCCAGCATGTACATAGTTGCCACATACACTTTAGAGTACATTTTTCAATGGGAGCCCCACTTTTGTCTACAAACACAAAAAAGTTTGGGAAAAAGGCAGAAAGTTGACTCTTTTGAAATGTTAAAATTTGAAAATTTGTATGTTACGACAGAAGTTGAATTTGAAAATTCAGTCTCTAGATTCCCCTCTATACATCTTTAGGATAACCCAAAAAGTTTTTCAAGACTTTCCGTCCCGATGAAAGACGAAGGAAGATTTTTCCCCAACGGAAAATAATTAAGTAAATACCCCTGCATGATCTGTAAACTGAATCAACTCCCATCACTCTTGAGGCGCGGACGACGCAACCCCAATGAGCCCCCTGAAGTACTTACCACGAGACTGTCCGCCGGAGCCTCGTCCTCTCCCTCCTCATTCTCGCCCTCCTCGTCATCCTCGTGCCCGTCCTGTCCAGCCTCCTGAGAAACAACTGTAAAATGATCCAGGAAGCGGAAGAAGGGAATAACTTGACTTATCCCCAAATTGAGTTTTTATTTTATTCTTGTGCCTTAGAATGGTTTACATCATTACACCAAATTATTTGACTGAATTCCAAGCAGTTTAGGAGAAAATCCACTTGGAAAAAGGGTATAACTCAACTTAACCCCTTTTTCGGTCTAAATTTCATTGGAAAATGGAGATAACTCAACCTTAGTCTACATGAGTCCGTTTGACAAATTGGCAAAAGGATATAACTCAACTTGTGTTTTTATGAATCTAGTGTAAAAAGAATCAACTCAACTTAACCCCCCCTTAATTTTAAATTTCAATTTGGAAAAAAGAGCTAAGTCCAAAAAATACACCAGAGTAATATACACTTTATGCAGACTATTGTTCCACTAGACTTGTCTCCAAATTCCTCTTTGTTAAGGAAATATAAGGTGAGCTGACTCTGTTTTCCATTTCAACGGAAAGTGATAAGTCGCAGAAATCCTCTACGGAGTGACATTACACTTTTGATTTTTTTCCAAAATTTTACTAATGCTTTTTGAAATTATTAACATGTGCAACATTCATTTGTTTTGTTTTACTTTTCCCTGCTAACAGTTTTTTGTTTCTCCTGAAAAATGGCCAAAATTGAGTTATCCCCTTCTTCCGCTTCCTGGATCAAATGTCGTACTTAAACTTTTTCGTCGCAACGGATCGACGCAGCGTTGCAGCGCTGAGTCCGCCCAGGCCTCCATGGCCCAGTTATCTCGTTGGCCTAGAGAAAAACACAAGAAACAGTAGGGAAATCAAATTTCTAAACGAGGAAAAAGCCGAGGGGCGGTCACCTCTGGAATTTTTTGTACGAGGAACATGCTTTAAAGTAATATAAAGAGAACATGAAGGGAACATGGGAACACTTCCGAACACCAGGAACATTTGAAATCCCGAGAACCCACCGCCACTGAGACGCTACAACAGCGCTGTACTTACCATTTCGGCCGACGGCGGCGGCAGGGGTGGCGGCAGAGGCGCGTCGGGGGTGTCGTGCCGCCCGTCCGCCCCCTTATCCACCGCCATCTGCATCCAATTCTCTATGATCCCATTGGCCTAGGGAAGAACACAAGAAACAGTAGAGAAATCAAATTTTTAAACAAAGAAAAAGCCGAGGGGGGTCAACTCTGAAATTTTTTGTACGAGGAACATGTTTCAAAGTAACATGAAGAGAACATGAAGGGAACATGGGAACACTTCCGAACACCAGGAATATTAGAAATCCCGAGGAACATTCAGAATACCGGGAATATCTGGGCATATCAATGAACGTCTCGAAAACACTAAGAACACACAGACATTGAAGGGACCCTGGTGAAACTTTCAAGTAGGCTTAAAAATAATCCCAGAAATTTGAAACTTTGCTTACTTATTAGATTTATTTTGGTGTTCCCAAACAAAATTCATCCAAATGGGTTTAACGGTCTCTGAGGAAAATGCCACTAAAGTGTTTTTGAGAACGTTGAGGAAAAATCTTTCTGCCTCTTTCATTGGGACGGAAAATCGAAAACGGAAACGCGAAAACGAAAACGCACTGATAAAAATTTTGTAGTAACTTAGCGACACATTTGTCGCTAATTTTTTTAACGACAAGATTTGTTGTGGAACGAATAGCTTGTTAAACCATAGTCGACAGGAACTAAAGGATAATTTTACAACGACAAACTTGTAATAACACATAACAGTCCACTTTCGAAAACAAGTCGTTGACCAAAAACAAATGTTGTAAGTCATCAACAAGTTGGCGAACAAAATAGATGAATTTTCATAATTCGCTTTAATTGAGCAGATACACACTAAACTTCTTACGGATACATCCTATCTGTATTACGGACATTTTTGTGCAATTGCAATTACGGATAGATTTTGCTTGTAATACGGATGAAATCATCCGTATTACAAAGAGTTTTACGTCCGTACCATACGGATATTTCGTCTGTATGTTACGGACGGAAAACTCTTTGTAATACGGATGATTTCATCCGTATTACAAGCAAAATCTATCCGTAATTGCAATTGCACAAAAATGTCCGTAATACAGATAGGGTGTATCCGTAAGAAGTTTAGAGTGTAATTGCAAAAGATGTTGTCTCCACACAAATTGTATCATTAAGGGTGATAACAAGAATATTGTTCTTCAACGACAAATTGTCGCTGACGTGAGTCAACGACATTTGTTTCGCTTTGGTTCATGATAAAATTCTAAGTTTTGGAACGACTAAATTTTCACTCATCTGATTGTTTCTGTACAACCATTTTTTAACAGTGGACCCTTCGGTCTGCCGGCACCGCGGGGCAGCACCGTGGCAAGCCGAGGGCGGGCACGGCTCCCGAGCTGCGCTCGCGCTCCGCCCAGACGATTGCTGTCCGAACGAGCAATCCATCGGTGGGGTCACACGTTCGGTTCGAGTCCCATTTAGCGACTCTGGAGCTCGAAACGCGTCTAGAATTTTGGCCGCTCCACCGGTCTTCTACGGCCACGAAGAGAGCGCGGATCAACAACAAATTCAACAGACGGGCCAAAAGCTTACCTGTAAGGCGCGATAAAAAAGGCCACTCGGCGCGAGTTTGGTGATTTTTCTCTTGAGTGCCTTGCCTCTATTCCTGGGCTCTTGGTACCCCTCCAGCCGGGCTATCTCATTAAAAATGGTAACTAATTCAATGCTAAAGATATCGATGAACGTCCTGCTCCCGTCGTCCTGCAATAGAGTCTTCACTGCGTACACAACCAGCGGGACGATGCGGTCTTGGTTAATCTCTGCCGCGTTGGCTCTCTTTCCTTCCTTCATCGCGGTGGTGCTGTGGTGAGGTGACCCAGGTGACTGACTGACTGACTGACTGACAGACAACGTCGAAGGCCCGCCGGCTCGCCGGCGGCATTCGCTGGCTGCGTCCGAGTTGGCGTCCGCTCGCTTTCGAGACGGCCCCATTTTTTCTTGTCAACTTGTGCATATCTTTGACATGATAGCCCAGTGCGAGGGGGCAAAGGATTATAAGTTACGAGGTAAAGCTTTGAAGAGGAAGGTTACCAAGCTAAAACCAAGCGGAGACTTCTATAGAGTCTTTTGTAATGTTCTTGTTAGACTTGCAAGCTTTCCCAACCTCCTTAAAAAACATATGCTTACTCTCAAATCGAAGGGTGAATAATCTAATCAATGATCCGAATAGCACTAGATCACAGTAATGATTTATCCAATGCATTTTTGAGATCAAGAAGGCATTACCCATCTGTTTCTTCACCATAAGTGAGAAGGTCTGAATAATTGACTTCAGATATGGCAATTGTTTTAGAGCGATGCTTGGGGCACACACTGGTTCACAAACTTCCTTCAATAAGAGGAACAACTTCCAAATAGGGTCGTCTTCATCCTGGATGAGATCTCCAATTGTGAGGGCAGCAGACGTAGAAGATTCTTGCCTCATCAGGCAATGCTCCCAAGGTGTCTTATCTGGAGACCATTCCCGTTGGCTCAGGGCAGGAAGGGGGCGTGGTTGGCGTGGTCTTGCAATTCTCACATGCATTCGCACTCAACTTGTCTAAACTCTTAAAGGGTGTGGGCAGGGCTCTTCAAAAACGGCAAAATAGGCCGGCCGCACTGGCCGAGCTCGGCCAGCGACAGGCAAACGACAGAGCGGCCGGCCTACGCAGGCCGCAGCGGCCTGGACCCCAGGCCCGTCGGCCAGCGTACACTGTGGAAAAAAAGGGACATTTTCTCCTTTAATTTATGGCCAGAACTTACCATGATTTGAGACCCAGGATTTTCCGTGATTTCAGACACAGGATTTTCCGTGATTTCAGACACAGGATTTTCCGTGATTTCAGATCCAGGCTTTTTCCGTTGTTTGAAACCCAGAGATTTCCGTAGTATGCACAGTGCGTTGAACGGCCATGGCAGTGAAGGGCAGACTTTGTGAGGGGAATTTCTAAACTTGCCCAAAGAAACACTAACTTACAGAAATGGATGCATTCGTCTTGTTAAAGTAAACAAGAAAATAGTCATTTCACATCCTAAACACACGTGCGAAATGATGGGTTTGAGCTTCAAACATACTAAAGTTTCGTATCGGTATGAGGTACAATGATTTTTGACACCATTGACATAAAAAGGTGAAAAATCAAATATGCAGAAATGGAAAACTGCTCTACAAATCAAAGAGTGTACATAGTATGCTCTAACTGGAGCATGCCTGCAAGCACGCTCTAGCTAGCGCATGCCTGCCAAGCATGCACTAACTAGTGCATGTATTCCATGTACACGCTTCCTGATGCAAAAAACTCCATATCCCTTATGGAGTAAACGTCTGCTTCAGTTAGCGTGTACATGGCATGTATGCACTAGTTAGTGCATGCTTGGCAGGCATGCTCTAGTTAGAGCGTGCTTGCAGGCATGCTCCAGTTAGAGCGTACCATGTACACTCTTTGATTTGTAGAGCACATTATTTTACATTATTACACATTATTACAGGATTATTACAGTCATTATTACGGTCGTTTTTGACCGAAAGGGAAGCCCAGCACCACCTTGCCCCCCTCCCGTGTTCGCCATTCAACTGCAGTTTTTCATATTACAGAATGCTGTTACTTACATGCTACTAAAATTTTAAGTTTGTTTGAATGGGCAGAGAGATTCCGATGGATTTTTTTCCAATACCCCACCTTACCGATAGGATTTCTAAAGATTTTCAGGAGAGCATGATTTTACTATTTTGTCCAATAATCAGCAGAGGAATTTTAACCAAAATTTATTTTATTCTAAATTTTGTTTCATATTTGTTGTAAGGGTGTAACCAAGAACGGTGAGTTTCGATGAAAAAGCTGCGTACGGATAGTAAACCCCTCACTCAGCTTTTCTATGAGCTTTCTCTTTGTTTCCTTGAAGTTTTTTTTTTTTTTTTCGGAGCTTTCCCGCAGCGGCAAATATTCTTGGCAACCTTTCTTGCTCTGATCCAAGTGTGCGCAGCCTCATGAAATCAGCCACTCCACCGTGCCGTTTCCCGCCAACATGAACATCGGGGAGTGGGGGGAAGGGGTAGGGAAGGGTAGGGGAAGACGGGGGGAGACAGAAAGGATGGCGGGACCACCGGAAGGGTTGAAAATATTGCTGCACAGAGTAGCAAATTAAGACCACTTTCATTTTGTAGCCAATATGTGCCAAAATTTCAGTACAAAATGCGTACATTACGCATTATTACGTGTTTACACGTTATTGCACATTATTACACATTATTTTACATTATTCTACATTATTTTACATTATTACACATTATTACGCGTTATTACCCATTATTACAGGCATTATTACGGCCAAGGTGAACAGACTATTACAGCAGTGAATACCCCCTCGTCAGGCGCGGACTCCGAGTGGGGACACCCCAAGGGTGCGGAAACGACTCTGTGAGAACATGGTTCTCGTACCGTCGTCAAGGTGTTAAATCCGGACAGACGTCGTAACGGGGGCGGGGAGGGGCGCGGTGGGCTGCACTCGAACCGCGAGGTCAGCCTGACAGACCGGCTCGAATCCTACACCAAAAAAATGTTTTTCCAAAGTGCATTTAACATGTATGAGCCCCAATGAGCCCAAGTACTTACCACTGTCTCTTCTCGCAGCTTATCCAATCGGCTCTGAAAAAGAACAGGAAAAAGTTGCGATAAACAAACAGGAAATGTGCGAATTTCGCCTTTGATTAACCCTGATTCTGCGTCTGGGGTCAAATTAGATGTTATTTTTAGCAGATGATACCTTTACACCTCACACTTCAAACATAATATACACATGAAGGTGTCAGCGTGCTTTTACTCTCGAGTCCAGAAATCAAGGTCGGGGTTGATGAATGTTTTAATGGTAACATATAATGCTATAGAAGAACGACGTTTGGTCTGATTTTCTAAAAACAGCTTATTTCAAATTCTCAGAGGATAGACTATCGGACCTCTCTCTCGCAGGATCGCTCGAGACCTAGTACCGCCGAGCGCCACCTTGCGCCTCCCTAGCTTAGTATGTCTCCATGGGCCCACTGTGCGTCGCGGCGAGCGAGACAGAGCGACGAAAGGCACCGTTCGCTCGGCCTGCACCAGCGGCGCGTCAAAAACCCCGACGACGCCGGTAGAATAACGCGCCGCGGCTGCGTCGGGAAACACGATGTCACCCGCAACATGCAGCATGTTCGTTTCTCCGGTACGGAATGTGCAGTGTCAAAAACTCACCTTCAATTCTGTTTCGAAGCGGTCTCTGTGTTGGTTTCGAAACGCTTTTTGAATTGATTTTATTCTTGACTCCACCGACCCGGCCTCCACGGTGTCGCGGAAGGAGGAATGCTTGGCCGCGGAACAGAGTCTGTCCACGGCCTTCGCATCCCACTCCTCCGGACACCGCTTCAGCCGGGCCTCCAGAACCCTCTCCAGGGCGGCAGGCCCGTGGGGATCCCCCG
>NW_023144630.1:8727038-8769630 GCF_012932325.1 Thrips palmi | reverse complement strand
GCGGCACGCGTCCCTCCGCGTGTTTGAAGGACTAGCGGGGTCATTTTGGGGTGCAGGTGGGCACCCCGCACTGTAAAGTACTCTAGAACGAAGGCCCACGCGCCTCCAAGGTCGCACACAATTAGGCGCACATCACGTATTTTGCCCAGATTCGGAATTCGGATCTAGCTCTCTTACTGCCACCCCTTCCATCGACAAAATTTAGCTGGCCCGGTGCACGTTGCTGAAGTTTTGTGTAAAGTGAACTTGATTGAGTTAAATGATGTTCAATTTGAACTGCCAACATTCGTAGTTCATAGTTTCAATTTGCGTGCCAGGAGCCGCCAACAATTGCTGCGTAGCAAATAGGGGGTGTACAAAATTAATCTGAATATTAATAAACAAGGTAGGTGTACGCCAGACCGTGTCTGGTCGTAACAGGCTTCGCGATGCTGCGCCAGTTTCGACCATCCACGCCTGGTGTATTCACCTACCTTGGCCTGCGGCGCTAACCTGCCTCCGGCAGGCTGCTTCCCCTAGGCAGGCCGTAGAGATGGGCGCGATCCCCTCAAAAAATAGTATTTGGTCATCAAAATCTACACCAATGGGATTTAACTTTCGGTCGGTGGCCCGAACGGGTTCTATTTTCGTCATCAGCAGCCTCAAAAACATATGAAACGATATGAAACTTGACAAAAAGTTGAAAGTACCAAAAAAGTTGTCTTTTTTTCTGTCGCTTTTGAAGTGTTTTTTGGCTCATATGACCGAATGGATTGAGATAGAAAGCTGCATTTTGGTGTGTGGCGAGCCAAGGACATACCTAATGACCCTGCAAAATCTCAGCCAGATCGGCCTAGCCGTTCAGGAGGAGTAGTGCACACACGCACGCAGACAGACAGACAGACAAACAAACAGACAGACAAAACTTTTCAACCCCACTGGAGTAACGGGCTTCGCTATCGCTCAGCCAAAAACAAGAAACACAATGAAAAATTTTCTCTGTTCTTCAATTTTACTCTTCCCATCAAATTTTTCTCAGCCTTCTCACCGGCGGCCAGAAGCACTCTTCCTGGGCAGGCCAGCACTGCAGAGGTCGACGGGATGGCCTACCTCCAGGCGCTACGCTGCTCATTCCGAATCTAGGCAAAATACGTGATGTGCGCCTAATTGTGTGCGACCTTGGAGGCGCGTGGGCCTTCGTTCTAGAGTACTTTACAGTGCGGGGTGCCCACCTGCACCCCAAAATGACCCAGCTAGTCCTTCAAACACGCGGAGGGACCCGTGCCGCCCAGGTGGCGTCCGTGGGAGGGTGAAACTAGCGGTTTTGGGCGGTATTTCGTGTTTTGGTCAAAAACTGACCCTTAGGAAGCATATACTGGGTTTTCTGCATTCAGATTCTTAAAGAGGGCACTTTACTGAAGATTTTGAGCTGTCTAGGAGCCCTGTAAGTGTTGCAGCTAAATATTGGCAAAAATGTCAATTTTTTTCGTATTTTGGACATTTGACCAACTTTGGGGGACCCTAGGTCAATTCCGACGGCAGATTTGGATTCCTTGTTCAATTTTGAGTGGGAGTACCAAGTTTGAACGGAGTCTTGCGATTAGAAAGGAAGTTATAGCCGTTTTCGTAAAAACCTACACTAATTTTAAAAAAAAATGGTCAAAATGAAAAAAAAAGCGTTTTTAGCCAAACCATGCATCGTAGAGGTCTAATTTTTTGGTGGACGACTTATCTATAGGTAGGTAACATTTGACCAAAATTTGGAGCAAATCGGAGGGGGTCGATGTAACGGGATGTAAAAGTAGGATGGAATGACCCAATGACAGGCGCTTTGCCACTTCGCTCGAGAAGTCTGGACGCCCAACGCGAATCAAACTTGCAGCCTTGCCGGACTGCCGATGCCGGGTCGTTGCGAGACGCAGCGTCGCGTGCACACTGTACGCCACGGGACGCATGGGCGTCACCGACTGCGCTTTTCGAGAGCCCGACAGCCGCGAGGTGCAGAGAAAGGACGCCGTGCTGGGTGGGGCCCCGCCGCGCCCCGAAGGGCCCTTCGCCGAATCGGACGGGGGTAGTTCTACGTCCCACGCGACGGTGCGCGAGGCCGCGATGCAAAGCTTAGGCGCGGACTCCGAGTGGGGACACCCCAAGGGTGCGGAAACGACTCTGTGAGAACATGGTTCTCGTACCGTCGTCAAGGTGTTAAATCCGGACAGACGTCGTAACGGGGGCGGGGAGGGGCGCGGTGGGCTGCACTCGAACCGCGAGGTCAGCCTGACAGACCGGCTCGAATCCTTCTACACAGAAAAAATGTTTTTTCAAAGTGCATTTAACATGTATGAGCCCCAATGAGCCCAAGTACTTACCACTCCCTGGCGCAAAGCGTCCAATCTTGTCTGAAAAAGAACAGGAAAAAGTTGCGATAAACAAACAGGAAATGTGCGAATTTCGCCTTTGATTAACCCTGATTCTGCGTCTGGGGTCAAATTAGATGTTATTTTTAGCAGATGATACCTTTACACCTCACACTTCAAACATACTATACACATGAAGGTGTCAGCCTTCTACTCTCGAGTCCAGAAATCAAGGTCGGGGTTGATGAATGTTTTTATGGTAACATATAATGCTATAGAAGAACGACGTTTGGTCTGATTTTCTAAAAACAGCTTATTTCAAATTCTCAGAGGTTAGACTATCGGACCTCTCTCTCGCAGGATCGCTCGAGACCTAGTACCGCCGAGCGCCACCTAGCGCCTCCCTAGCTTAGTATGTCTCCATGGGCCCACTGTGCGTCGCGGCGAGCGAGACAGAGCGACGAAAGGCACCGTTCGCTCGGCCTGCACCAGCGGCGCGTCAAAAACCCCGACGACGCCGGTAGAATAACGCGCCGCAACTGCGTCGGGAAACACGATGTCACACGCAACATGCAGCATGTTCGTTTCTCCGGTACGGAATGTGCAGTGTCAAAAACTCACCTGTAGTTCGGTCATAAATCGTTCTTTGAGCTGGTGGCGGAATGCGTTCTGGATAGAACCTACTCTTGACGGTGCTGACCCCGGCTCCACTGTTGCCCGGAACGAGGTATGCTTGGCCGCGGAGCACAAGGCATCCACGGCCGCTGCATTAAACTCGTCCGGGCATTTGTGGAGGCGGGATTTCAGCACCGCCGTTATGGCCTCCGGGCCATGTGGCTCCCACGGAACCTTTTGTCTCGACATCTGCAACACAGCGAAAGGGCCAAGCTTAATTTAGATCCTGGACAAATCCAAAAAAATTCAGTCATGCTTAAATATTTTTGAAAAATTTAATGACATGTAATGAAAATCTCATGACAAGCTGCGTAATGTAATGAAACTGCATGCACACGACGAGAGAGGGGAGAGAGAGAGAGAGACGAGAAGCCCCTGCACTGTATGCAGCCCGCTGCTCGCGCTGACCGTGTAATTCGTTCGTCGATTGGCAGACAGGCTGTGCCTCGACGGGCAGTGCCTCGCAGTGCCTCGCAGTGCCTGCACGCGAGGGAAGGAAGACCCACACAGCCTTCGGGAGTCCTTTGCCATGCGCGCCGCGCCCCGCCCCGCCAAAGACAAGCCCTTGGCGTTCCTCGGATTTGACGGCACATTTCGGAGCACTGTCAAGCCAAACGCGCCTGAAGTGCGGTTGTAAAGCGGCCTTTGAATTTGTTTCTAAACGCCTTTTGAATTGAGCCAACCCTGGACGGCGCCGACCCGGCCTCCACAGTCGCCCGGAACGAGGAGCAAATGGTCTCCACGGTTTCCGCATCCCACTTCTCCGGGCACTGCTTTAGCCGGGCCGCCAGCACCGCCCGGACGGCGGCTGGGCCGTGGGGCGACCAGGGTACGTGCTCTCCCGACATCTGCATCACAGCGAAAGGGCCAAGCTTAATTTAGATCCTGGACAAATCCAAAAAAATTCAGTCATGCTTAAATATTTTTGAAAAATTTAATGACATGGAATGAACCTGCATGCACACGACGAGAGAGAGAGAGAGAGAGAGAGACAGATTTAAATCCCGTCAGGGTTAAACATAGGCGAAATTTGCACATTCCCTTGTAGCGGTTTCGAAAAGCCTTTTGTATAGACCCAACCCGTGACTGCGCGGACCCGGCCTCCGCAGTCGCCCGGAAGGAATCATGCTTGGCCGTGGAGCAAATTGTCTCCACGGCCTCCGCAATCCATTCTTCCGGGCACTGCTTCAGCCGGGCCGCCATCACCTCCCTGAGGGCGGCTGGGCCGTGCGGTGACCAGGGCACTCTTTTTCCGGACATCTGCAACACCGCGAAAGGGCCAAGCTTAATTTAGATCCTGGACAAATCCAAAAAAATTCAGTCATGCTTAATTATTTTTGAAAAATTTAATGACATGTAATGAAAATCTCATGACAAGCTGCGTAATGTAATGAAACTGCATGCACACGACGACCTATTTGGTTCAGTAACACCTCAGTGGCATCGGTTGTACTGCCTGCCCCAACCGTCATTACCTGGATTCTGTTTGCCGAGGAAGATGCTGCAGTGCAGCCTAAAGATTTCATTGAGGACGTTGACAAAGCAGATGAGAACAACCCATTGTTTGTTGCGGACAACGTATTCGAATTCTATGAGTACCTGTACTCCCTAGAGGTAACTTTTTCCCCTTCTTTGTATATTTTTCTTGCTCTTAGATATGTCACTTACATTTTTTTCCTGTGTCTGTAGGAGAAGTATCCTATCAAAAAAGGCTTCTTGCGTGAACAATTTATTTCACCTGGAATGCGAGCAGTATTGGTTGATTGGCAGGTGTCCAATTGGAATTGGGCTTGTTACAAGAGACACTTTACCTTGCTGTCCAAATACTTGATAGGTATCTTCAGGTGAGTTTTACACAATTGTCCATTATTCCTGTCCCGTTTCACCCAATTTTCAACAAAGATACTTGTGTCTGGCATATTCGCTTCTCTGCTGCAGGCCAAGCCCATTCATCACTGCTTTTCCAAGTTCTTCCTTGAACTTGCCATGATGGCGTATTCTCTCTGCCACGTTCGGCCCTCTCTTATTGCTGCTGCTGCCCTCTACATTTCTCTGTGGTAGGATTTTTGAAAATTTGCTGCCTTTTCTTTCTTTGCCTAACCTAACCTTGTTGCAAATTGCTTCCTAAACGCCTGTTGTAACGACTTGAGTCTCGTTCTGGCTGATCCCTTCTCGGTGGTCTCTCGGAAGGAGGCATGCTTGGCCGTGGAGCATTTTGCCTCCACGGCCTCCGCCTCCCACTCTTCCGGGCAGAGCTCCAGCCGCGCCGCCAGCACGGCTTCCAGGGCCTTTGGCCCGTGCGGGGAGAATGGGACAGCCTGTCCCGACATCTGCAACACCGCGAAAGGGTCAAGCTCAGTTTAGATCCTGGACAAATCCAAAAAAATTCAGTCATGCTTTTTGAAAAATTTAATGACATGTAATGAAAATCTCATGACAAGCTGCATAATGTAATGAAACTGCATGCACACGACGAGAGAGAAGAGAGAGAGAGAGCATGTTCGTTTCTCCGGCACGGAATGTGCAGTGTCAAAAACTCACCCTTAGCTCGGCTGTGAACCGTTCTGCATACCGTTTCCTGAATGCTTGTTGCGAGTCTTGTTTTTACCGCCCCTTCCTCGATGGTCTGCCGGAGGGAGGCGTGCTTGGCCGTGGAGCACTTCGCTTCCACGGCCTCCACCTCCCACTCTTCCGGGCACAGCTTTTCTCTCAGCGCCAGCACGGCGTCCACGGCTTTCGGCCCGTGCGGGGAGTATGGCACCGTCTGTCCCGGCATCTGCAACACCGCGAAAGGGCGGGGGTCAGGGAGGGCCAAGCTTAATTTAGATCCTGGACAAATCCAAAAAAATTCAGTCATGCTTAAATATTTTTGAAAAATATACTGACATGTAATGAAAATCTCATGACAAGCTGCATAATGTAATGAAACTGCATGCACACGACGAGAGAGAGGAGAGAGAGAGAGAGAGTTCGACTAATAATTCAGGCCCACTCGCCCCGGCCCTCGGCGGCGGCCGGCCCTGTCGCACTCGCGGGGCGTGCCGTCGCATTCGATTGGTGGGGTCACACGTTCGGTTCGAGTCCCATTAACAGACTGAAGCTCAAAACGCGTCTAGAGTTTTGGCCGCCGCCACCGGTCTTCTGGCCCACTGTGCGTCGCGGCGAGCGAGACAGAGCGACGAAAGGCACCGTTCGCTCGGCCTGCACCAGCGGCGCGTCAAAAACCCCGACGACGCCGGTAGAATAACGCGCCGCGGCTGCGTCGGGAAACACGATGTCACACGCAACATGCAGCATGTTCGTTTCTCCGGTACGGAATGTGCAGTGTCAAAAACTCACCTGTAGTTCGGTCATAAATCGTTCTTTGAGCTGGTGGCGGAATGCGTTCTGGATAGAACCTACTCTTGACGGTGCTGACCCCGGCTCCACTGTTGCCCGGAACGAGGTATGCTTGGCCGCGGAGCACAAGGCATCCACGGCCGCTGCATCAAACTCGTCCGGGCATTTGTGGAGGCGGGATTTCAGCACCGCCGTTATGGCCTCCGGGCCATGTGGCTCCCACGGAACCTTTTGTCTCGACATCTGCAACACAGCGAAAGGGCCAAGCTTAATTTAGATCCTGGACAAATCCAAAAAAATTCAGTCATGCTTAAATATTTTTGAAAAATTTAATGACATGTAATGAAAATCTCATGACAAGCTGCGTAATGTAATGAAACTGCATGCACACGACGAGAGAGAGCGAGAGAGACGAGAAGCCCCTGCACTGTATGCAGCCCGCTGCTCGCGCTGACCGTGTAATTCGTTCGTCGATTGGCAGACAGGCTGTGCCTCGACGGGCAGTGCCTCGCAGTGCCTGCACGCGAGGGAAGGAAGACCCACATGTCTTCGAAAGTGTCTCTTGAAACCCCGTAAAAAAATATCTTTTCATTCCTAGATAACGCTCAATCGTAAGTACATATGGTGCACACTTGACTCCACTCAATGCCATGACAAATTAACCATCTCAATCAATAAAGCAAGAATATCATTAGTCCAATCAGCCCATGTGGTAGTGATTCATGCTCTATTTTCATGAGAGAAGGATTACCTCTTGAGGGACTGCATTCGGATTGTTTGGAATTGGGCAGAATACATCTGTGCTGGTTAGAAGCCGCATTGCAATACTATGTTATAATACCTGGTCATTTGATAAGCCTGTTGAAGGACAGGAATTTGGTCACTTTTACCTAAAGCTCGCCAATTTCACAGTGGAAAATAAAGAAAGTGTCTCTTGAATTAGTCCATTGACATCATTGATCATCTGACGTTCAAATCCCAGATCTTCATCCATTCGCGAAATGTTACATCCAAACATACCACGGCACACAGCAACACACACGTCGAAGAGTTGGACATGCTCCACGCTGTAACGGACGAATTGGTTATGAAAGCAAACGAGCGGGCACAAGCATTTCCGCACAACTCAGTAGCTGGGTACTCACTTTTGGGCCTTAAACCCCGGGCACCCTCTGCGGACATGCAGAGCCCACTGGGAAATTTTAAAAAAGGCCTCTGATTCAAGATTAACACGTGCATGGTTTAATGGACGAAAATGTTTATTTTGATTGAACTATTGAAGGTTCTGAGCGAACTAGTTTACCATTTGCAACGCTCGAGCAGCCGCCCTATCAAGTTAAATCCAGCATTGTGCTTGAAGGCGGAAACGCAGCACCAGAAGCCATGCTCATACGACAACTAGTTTTAATATTTTGAATTTCGAAAATTGGAATGGTGCATTGCAAAAGAACGGGAGGATACGATTAAAACAATATAAGGGCTGTGTACATGTAAAATTGATCGTTCGACCGCAAGAGGCGAAACACCGGGGGGGGTGGGTCATCGTAGTCGCGACGACGGGGACGCCTTTTGCGAGGTGGAGGTGTGGGTGTCCGTGCATCCTCTTCTTCCTCCGTCTCCTCCTCCTCTCCCTCCTCTTCCTCTCCCTCCTCGTCCTCTCCCTCCTCGTCCTCTCCCTCCTCCTCCCGCTGGCGCTTGCTGGCGGACGTGCGTTGGAGGCCTAAATAACTTAGAACCTTTAGGCTCTTGGAGGGGCCAGGTTTGTTGGAGGGTGCACGGCTGGTGGGTGCACGGCTGGTGGATGGTTAACTGAAACTAAAACAAGAAAAATAGATAAATACCACGGAGTATTCCGAATAGTTCACCTAGTGACAACTGAAACCAACTGATAGGACCAACTTTCTCCATGCACTCTACAAATCGAAGAGTGTACATGGTATGCTCTAACTGGAGCATGCCTGCAAGCACGCTCTAGCTAGCGCATGCCTGCCAGGCATGCACTAACTAGTGCATACATGCCATGTACACGCTAACTGAAGCATGCATCTAGTGCATAAGGGATAGGGAGTTGTCTGCATCAGGAAGCGTGTACATGGCATGTATGCGCTAGTAAGTGCATGCTTGGCAGGCATGCGCTAGTTAGAGCGTGCTTGCAGGCATGCTCCAGTTAGAGCATACCATGTACACTCTTCGATTTGTAGAGCAGGTGTAATCGAGACTTTTACCTTACGGTCTTGGTGGCAGTCTTCTTCGGGCCGGGGCCTCCCGACGACGAGCCAGGGCCTCCTGAAGGGCCGGCACCCGCACCCACATTGGGAAGAGCCCTGTGAAAGAAACACAATCAGTTTAGCCAATCATCCAGTGCAGGAATAGGAATGCCACCACTCTGCAAACTCAAGTGTGTGCCAGGCACACACTTCCTGGTGCATGCCTGCAGGCACACACTTCTTTTCTGCATGCCTGCAGGCACACACTTCTTTTCTGCATGCCTGGCAGGCACACACTTCCTGGTGCATGCCTCAGGCACACACTTGCCGTCGCTTATGCATGCATACAAGCAAGTGTGTGCCTGAGGCATGCATACAAGCAAGTGTGTGCCTGAGGCATGCACCAGGAAGTGTGTGCCTGCCAGGCATGCAGAAAAGAAGTGTGTGCCTGCCAGGCATGCACCAGGAAGTGTGTGCCTGCAGGCATGCACCAGGAAGTGTGTGCCTGCAGGCATGCACCAGGAAGTGTGTGCCTGCAGGCATGCACCAGGAAGTGTGTGCCTGGCACACACTTGAGTTTGCAGAGTAGTTTTGATATGCTTCTCGATCTTATGTGACCTTTTATAAAAAATCTAACTAAAAGAATACATCTTTCAACGGTGATACACTCTTTCCAGACATGCTAATAATGAGGAAGGTCATCCCTCTGTGAAAGAAAATTGATAAGACATCCCCCTGACAGTTTATAGGCCCCATTAACTGATGATGATTATAGTGGTTATTATTCCTTTTAAAAATAAGTTCATTTGGTATAGAGTGATAGGAGATCACGGTACCTGGGTGCCATCTCTTGCACGCATGTTTGAATGCTTGATTTATTTGTTCCTTTGAGCATGTTGTATCCAGCTCCATTAGCTGGAGAGCTTCCCTCATGGTTTGCAGGTTTGCCTTTGTCAGGCATCCCTCTCTCAATTTTCTTTCAGCTCTGATGTGGGCATGCGCTTCGTCGTCAGAGGACTCCAAGTTGGATGGATTCATCTTCCTGAAAACATAAACGTAAATTGGTGACAATTGTTTCACTTTATTTTTACAAGTGTGGAGCAGTCTTGGCAATGAGGTAAGGGAGAACAAATGCCCGCTTTTTTGCATCCTAAAACAATCAAATGTTACTACTGCCCTGAAAATGTCTCTAAATTGTAATGCCTTAAAAAAAAAGATTTTGGCTAATTAAACCAGAATGGACTGCATAGAATGTTGTCATGTCTACTGTGAATGGAATCATCTGATTCACAGGTGTCTGCTTCGTTAAGAAACCTTCCTTTTTCCCTCCATTCTGCTATCCCCTAGGGTAAGGTTACCAAACATGGATCACTTTTTGGCCCGTCCCGTTTATTTTTTGTAAAAAAATGACGGAGGGACGGGCATATAGTATGATCCCTGCTGTGCGTCCGTTCGTTCGTCCGTCCGTCCGTCCGAGGACTTCCCGTGGTCCGATCTTGACCAAATTTGGTATGCAGCCTCCTTGGGTGACCCTAAGAACCGCCCGGTGGCAGCAAATCCGATCCGAGCCCCGGGGGCGCTGCTGCAGGTGCATCATGGTCTACATGGGGTCGAGGAGGATCTCGGCAACGGATGCAGCTAGGAGGGCATGTAGGGGTATTTTTGGAATCGGGGCGACGAGAGAAAACCAATGGTGCCAGTTTCGAGCGAATCGGAGAACTTCGGACCCGGGTTCAAATCCCAGCGGAGTATTTTTTTAACATTCTTTTTATTCGAGTTTTTGCATTGTTTCTGACGTTTTTGAGGGTGCTGATGACGAAAACGACATTTATTTTAACCCCAGACTCAGGTTTAATTCCCGTCAGGGTCAAACATAGGCGAAATTCGTACGTTTCTTAATGTACGGGACGGGCCAAAGTTGCCGATGTATATCGCTACTTTTCCTGTTATTAAATAATCTTCTCTAGATCGAAATTAAGTATGGGTTGACTACTATTTTTGAATCTAATATTGATGTTTACCTTACTGGTCATATGGCTACCAAAAATGGTACCTCTAACCGCAGGGTCTAGGTCCTGTGACGGGTCCTGTGACGGCAGGAGTGGCAGCACATCATCCCACAGGCGTGGCAGCATTTCTACAGTTGCCTGAGGCCTCAAGCCGGGTGACGGGTCGTGGTGAGCTGGCCCCACACCTGGAAGGAAATGTTAGGTGAGACGCTGCCGTTGTCATATACAAGTACACACTTCTACGGCCACGAAGAGAGCGCGGATCAACACCAAATTCAACAGACGGGCCAAAAGCTTACCTGTAAGGCGCGATAGAAAAGGCCACTCGGCGCGAGTTTGGTGATTTTTCTCTTGAGTGCCTTGCCTCTATTCCTGGGCTCTTGGTACCCCTCCAGCCGGCCTACACTGTTAAAAAAAAAGTCGAAATTTTCAGACTTTTTAGGATGAAGTCAATTTTGAAACCCAGTGGTCTGAATTTTCAGACCCCCGGACACTCTGAATTTTTGGACCACCTGTCGTCTGAATTTTCAGACTCGCAAGTACTTAGAATTTTACGACTACCAGGTAGTCTGAATTTTCGGACTAATGGCAGTCTGAATTTTTCACCTCGCGGGTTTGAATTCTAAGCCGCCCAGGTAATAAAATTACCACTTTTGTCAGGATGTATATTAGGTTTTGGGCATGCATGTTTTAAATTGCTGAGAAACATGGAATGCATGCACTAAATAGAGCAGTTGTAAAACAGCTCTTGTTGTTAAATGTAGCACCCAAAGTTGCGCAAGACTTTAACTAGATATGTATTTTGCTGAGAGAGCTTCCCAAAAAAAAAAACTAGTCCTCGAATGTAAGACTCCAGAAGATGCAGCTGTAAACACTGGAAAGCAGCATGTTGGATCCAGATGCACACTTTGTGGAAACTTTTTCGGCACGATGAAAATACTTTGGGGACGAGGATGAAAGAGGATGACAAATTTCCAAAACGCCACCCACTCGCTCATCACCCGTCCCTTTAGTTTGGAAGACGCAATATCAGTATAAGGCTACGCCACTTTCACAGCCTGCTTGCCGCGGATTTCGGATGCTTCAGAGTGGTGACTGCACGCACCCATAAGCAACCCTGGGTGAGGCGCCCATGGGCGACCAATGGTCCGTCCATACTGCAACCTTAGACACCCATGGTGAATCCATTGGTGCCTATGGTCGTGAAGGGGTGACCATGGTCGATCCGTGGACAGGCCATGGACAATCCATGGTTGGCCCATGGGTCATCCATTACAAATGGACAACCAATGGTCATCCTCAGACGGTCCCCTGGACGGCCAATTGACAATGACTTCCTCGTGCATCTAAGTCTCCAAGTAATTTTCACAAAATCCCTTTTTAAATTTTGAACCGTTAGTCCCAAACAAAATCTGAATTTAGAATTGGGGTGAAGCGCGAAAAGTTCATGTAGAGCCCACCATGTTATTCTGACTTGGAAAGACTGCTTAATAGTGGGAGGACTTTGCCAGAGCAATATGCAGCCAGTGTGGACCCTCCATGGGCCGTCCATGGGCCGTCCATGGGCCGTCCATGGACTGTCCATAGATATCCGCTTTCAATTTCCCATGGACCGCCCATGGATCGCCCATGGGCGCCTCACCCAGGGAATTTTGGAGCACGGAAAGGCGAAGGCAAAACGGCACTGTACACACTGTGCTGAGCGCCGATGTAACACATAAAACTTTGCTTCACGACGGAGCGTCACAAGAAAGATGACACGCGACCGGCGGACTTGTATTCGGATGCGATGTGCCCGCTCTGGAGACAAGCTAAAACTGACGCATTCTGTCTAGAAATCCCGAGTGGCCGAGGGTTAAGGGCCCCCCCCTCTCCCCCCGCCCCGCGCAGGTAGGCTTCGGCCGGCACGCCGGTCCGCGGGGATTTTCCGAACGCCCCGGCTCGGCTCGGTGTGCCTGGCTCGGCTGGCCGCCGCCGGAGCGGCTCGGCTCGGGTGACCAGGGCTTCGGTCCAGGCCGGGAAACCCGGGCAAACTGTCGCATCCTGCAGCTACCACGGAGTGCAGGCTGATTTTAAACTCAACACTAGACGGCCGTTCGCATAGCTGAGCAAAAGTCTATTTACTACTGCTCTAGCAATTCAGGGTACATAGCACCTGAAACGCAGTCATGCCTTTTATCAGAAAATAAAGCGTCAATTTCAGACTGCGCAGGATAAAAAATTTAGACCTTTTTCTACAAATGACTGTTTTAAGACCCCGACGCCGAAAAATTTTTACCGCGGCCCCCTCCAAATTTCAGACTCTTGAGTCCGAAACTCATTTTTCAGACCACAAGGTTTAAAATTAAGACCAACTGTCTGAAAATTCTGACTCAAGTCTGAATTTCAGATTCAGACCACTAGGTCTGAAAAAATTGGTCTGAATTTTCAGACTTTTTTTAACAGTGTATCTCATTAAAAATGGTAACTAATTCAATGCTAAAGATATCGATGAACGTCCTGCTCCCGTCGTCCTGCAATAGAGTCTTCACTGCGTACACAACCAGCGGGACGATGAGGTCTTTTTTATCTCTGCCGCGTTGGCTCTCTTTCCTTCCTTCATCGCGGTGGTGCTGTGGTGAGGTAACCCCGGTGACTGACTGACTGACTGACAGACAACGTCGAAGGCCCGCCGGCTCGCCGGCGGCATTCGCTGGCTGCGTCCGAGTTGGCGTCCGCTCGCTTTCGAGACGGCCCCATTTTTTCTTGTGAACTTGCGCATATCTTTGACATGATAGCCCAGTGCGAGGGGGCAAAGGATTATAGTTACGAGGTAAAGCTTTGAAGAGGAAGGTTACCAAGCTAAAACCAAGCGGAGACTTCTATAGAGTCTTTTGTAATGTTCTTGTTGATTTGCAAGCTTTCCCAACCTCCTTAAAAAACATATGCTTACTCTCAAATCAAAGGGGTAAATAATCTAATAAATGATCCGAATAGCACTAGATCACAGTAATGATTTATCCAATGCATTTTGAGATCAAGAAGGCATTACCCATCTGTTTCTTCACCATAAGTGAAAAGGGTCTGAATAATTGACTTCAGATATGGCAATTGTTTTAGAGCGATGCTTGGGGCACACACTGGTTCCAAACTTCCTTCAATAAGGGAACAACTTCCAAATAGGGTCGTCTTCATCCTGGATGAGATCCCCAATTGTGGGGCAGCAAAGGTAGAAGATTCTTGCCTCATCAGGCAATGCTCCCAAGGTGTCTTATCTGGAGACCATTCCCGTTGGCTCAGGGCAGGAAGGGGGCGTGGTTGGCAGGGTCTTGCAATTCTCACATGCATTCGCACTCAACTTGTCTAAACTCTTGAGGGGTGTGGGCAGGGCTCTTCAAAAACGGCAAAATAGGCCGGCCGCACTGGCCGAGCTCGGCCAGTGACAGGCAAACGACAGGCCGCTAGAGCGGCTGGCCTACGCAGGCCGCAGCGGCCTTGGACCCCAGGCCGGTCGGCCAGCGTACACTGAAAAAAAAGGGACATTTTCTCCTTTAATTTATGGCCAGAACTTACCGTGATTTGAGACCCAGGATTTTCCGTGATTTCAGACACAGGATTTTCCGTGATTTCAGATCCAGGCTTTTTCCGTTGTTTGAAACCCAGAGATTTCCGTAGTTTGCACAGTGCGTTGAACGGCCATGGCAGTGAAGGGCAGACTTTGTGAGGGGAATTTCTAAACTTGCCCAAAGAAACACTAACTTACAGAAATGGATGCATTCGTCTTGTCAAAGTAAACAAGAAAATAGTCATTTCACATCCTAAACACACGTGCGAAATGATAGGTTTGAGCTTCAAACATACTAAAGTTTCGTATCGGTATGAGGTACAATGATTTTTGACACTATTGACATAAAAAGGTGAAAAATCAAATATGCAGAAATGGAAAACTGCTCTACAAATCAAAGAGTGTACATAGTATGCTCTAACTGGAGCATGCCTGCGAGCACGCTCTAGCTATAGCGCATGCCTGCCAAGCATGCACTAACTAGTGCATACATGCCATGTACACGCTTCCTGATGCAAAAAAACTCCCTATCCCTTATGGAGTAAACGTCTGCTTCAGTTAGCGTGTACATGGCATGTATGCACTAGTTAGTGCACTGTGGAAAAAAGGGACATTTTCTCCGTTAATTTATGACCAGAACTTTCCGTGATTTGAGACCCAGGATTTTCCGTGATTTCAGACCCAGGATTTTCCGTGATTTCAGATCCAGGCTTTTTCCGTTGTTTGAAACCCAGAGATTTCCGTAGTTTGCACAGTGCGTTGAAAGGCCATGGCAGTAAAGGGCAGACTTTGTGAGGGAAGTTTCTAAACTTGGCCAAAGAAACACTAACTTACAGAAATGGATGCATTCGTCTTGTCAAAGTTAACAAAAAAAAATTCATCCCACATCCTTAACACACGTTCGAAATGATGGGTTTGAGCTTCAAACATATCAAAGTTCCGTATCGCTATGAGATACGATGATTTTTGGCACTATTGACATAAAAAGGTGAAAAACCAAATATGTGGAATTGGAAAACTGACGACGGGAATGGATTCGTCTCAACGAAATGAAAAGAAACATACCAATGTGTCATAGGTTTAGACTCGAAATGGCCGATCTACAGAATCCAATAGGTCAATTTTAGCACGTATTTGCAACGCCTTTGAAAAAGGGGTGTCAAAATCGACCTATTGGATTCTGTAGATCGGCCATTTCGAGTCTAAACCTATGACATATGGGTATGTTTCTTTTCATTTCGTTGAGACGAATCCATTCCCGTCGTCAGTTTTCCATTTCCACATATTTGATTTTTCACCTTGTTAAGTCAATAGTGCCAAAAATCATCGTATCTCATAGCGATACGGAACTTTGATATGTTTGAAGCTCAAACCCATCATTTCGAACGTGTGTTAAGGATGTGGGATGAAATTTTTTTTGTTAACTTTGACAAGACGAATGCATCCATTTCTGTGAGTTAGTGTTTCTTTGGCCAAGTTTAGAAACTTCCCTCACAAAGTCTGCCCTTTACTGCCATGGCCTTTCAACGCACTGTGGAAACTATACGGAAATCTCTGGGTTTCAAACAACGGAAAAAGCCTGGATCTGAAATCACGGAAAATCCTGTGTCTGAAATCACGGAAAGTTCTGGCCATAAATTAACGGAGAAAATGTCCCTTTTTTTCCACAGTGTGCATGCTTGGCAGGCATGCGCTAGTTAGAGCGTGCTTGCAGGCATGCTCCAGTTAGAGCGTACCATGTACACTCTTTGATTTGTAGAGTGATGACGGGAATGGATTCGTCTCAACGAAATGAAAAGAAACATACCCATATGTCATAGGTTTAGACTCGAAATGGCCGATCTACAGAATCCAGTGGGTCGATTTAGTCACCCCTTTTTCGAATGCGTTGCTAAAACGTGCTAAAATCGACCTATTGAATTCTGTAGATCGGCCATTTCGAGTCCAAACCCTATGACATATGGGTATGTTTCTTTTTATTCGTTGAGACGAATCCATTTCCGTCATCAGTTTTCCATTTCTACATATTTGATATTTTACCTTTTTATGTCAATCTAACAGTCTACTTAGCACGCACTTACAATGCTTGCTTGCAAGTACACACTTACACGGTGAAACCGATGTCTGGAATTTCCAGACATTTTTTCCCATTTCCAGACATTGTCTGGAAATGGCCGTTTTTTTCCAGACAATGTCTGGAAATGTCTACTTTTTCCAGATAATGTCTGGAAATGGTCAAGTCCCAGATATATATCTGGAAAAAAAACGCATTTCCAGACAATGTCTGGAAATAACATTTTCCAGATAATATCTGGAAATTTCCCAGATAATGTCTGGAAACAAAGGCCTTGACGCCGAGGTCCACGGATTTGCGACCTGGGGGTCCCGATGGTGTCCTCGAGGTCCCCAGGACACGAGGAGTCCAACGCCGAGGTCGCCGACGCCTTAGGACAAGCGGTTCCGGAGATACGAGGACGTACCACAAGGAGTCCGTCAAAGCAACTTTTTAGTTGGAGGCCAAAATCATCATCGGCCTCTGGCTGCGTTCCACTTGGGTGTCCGGGACTTTTGACTTCAGCATCGTGTAAGGTAGTGCTAGACACCAGGAAACCCGTCAGAGGTTGCCGTCGGACCACCGGTGCGCCCAGGATGCCGACGTACGCGGCTGCTGTGCCGCCACCGGTTCAACACCGTTGTCGCCACCACCCAGTGGTCCCCGATGGTGTCCTCGAGGTCCCCAGCACACGGGGAGTCCAACGCCGAGGTCGCCGACGCTCTAGGACAAGCGGTTCCGGAGATACGAGGACGTACCACAAGGAGTCCGTCAAAGCAACGTTTTAGTTGGAGGCCAAAATCATCATCGGCCTCTGACTGCGTTCCACTTGGGTGTCCGGGACTTTTGACTTCAGCATCGTGTTAAGGTAGTGCTAGACTACCAGGAACCCGTCAGAGGTTGCCGTCGGACCACCGGTGCGCCCAGGATGCCGACGAACGTGGCTGCTGTGCCGCCACACGGTTCAACACCGTTGTCGCCACCACCCAGGTGGTCCCCGATGGTGTCCTCGAGGTCCCCAGCACACGGGGAGTCCACGCCGAGGTCGCCGACGCTCTAGGACAAGCGGTTCCGGAGATACGAGGACGTACCGCAAGGAGTCCGTCAAAGCAACGTTTTATTCGGAGGCCAAAATCATCATCGGCCTCTGGCTGCGTTCCACTTGGGTGTCCGGGACTTTTGACTTCAGCATAGTGTTAAGGTAGTGCTAGACTACCAGGAACTCGTCAGGGGTCGCCGTCGGACCAAAGGTGCGCCCAGGATGCCGACGAACGTGAGGCACGCCGGAGCGCCGTGGCGTGCCGGGTGCCTAAACAATCGTCGCAACCGCCGCGGCCGCTGCCGCCGGGTCCTCCGCCCCAACCGCGAGCTTGGACGACGGAGGCCTACGCCGTTGGCACCGACGCCGCTGACGTGTACGTCGACGCCACCACGTGCTTAGTCGGCCGTTAGTGTGCTCCAACGGCCGCTTCGGCCTCTGGCTGCGTTCCACTTGGGTGTCCGGGACTTTTGACTTGAGCACTGCGTTGGGGTGCTCCCGGGCAACCATGAACCCGTCAGGGGTCGCCGTCGGACTACCGGTGCGCGAGGGTGCCGACGAAGTCAGGCACACTGGCGCGCCGTGGCGGGCAAGGCCTGAACGATCGCGTCGCCCCCGCCACCGCCGTGTGTCTACGCCACCGCCGTGTCCTACGTCGCGATCCACTTCTTGGACGACGGAGGCCGACGCCTTTGGCGCCGACGCCGCCGACGTGTCCGTCAACGCCACCACGGCCAGGGCCGACGCCGCTGCCGTGAGCCGGAACGACGGCTGATGCCGCCGCCGTGTCCTTCGTCGCCACCGTGTGCTCTCACGGTCAGAGACGACGCCGTCGGCACCGTCGCCGCCGCCGTGTGCTCGAACGGCCGCATCGGCCCTGGCCGTGGGGCGTTGACGGCCCGTCGGCGGCGTCGGCGCCAAGGGCGTCGGCCTCCGTCGTCCAAGCTGTGGATCGCGACGTAGGACACGGCGGTTTGAGCTTCAAACATATCACAGTTCCGTATCGCTATGAGATACGATGATTTTTGGCACTATTGACATAAAAAGGTGAAAAACCAAATATGTGGAATTGGAAAACTGACGACGGGAATGGATTCGTCTCAACGAAATGAAAAGAAACATACCAATGTGTCATAGGTTTAGACTCGAAAATGGCCGATCTACAGATCCAATAGGTCAATTTTAGCACGTATTTGCTACGCCTTTGAAAAAGGTGTCAAAATCGACCTATTGGATTCTGTAGATCGGCCATTTCGAGTCTAAACCTACAATATGGGTATGTTTCTTTTCATTTCGTTGAGACGAATCCATTCCCGTCGTCAGTTTTCCATTTCCACATATTTGATTTTTCACCTTGTTAAGTCAATAGTGCCAAAAATCATCGTATCATAGCGATACGAACTTTGATATGTTTGAAGCTCAAACCCATCATTTCGAACGTGTGTTAAGGATGTGGGATGAAATTTTTTTTGTTAACTTTGACAAGACGAATGCATCCATTTCTGTGAGTTAGTGTTTCTTTGGCCAAGTTTAGAAACTTCCCTCACAAAGTCTGCCCTTTACTGCCATGGCCTTTCAACGCACTGTGGAAACTATACGGAAATCTCTGGGTTTCAAACAACGGAAAAAGCCTGGATCTGAAATCACGGAAAATCCTGTGTCTGAAATCACGGAAAGTTCTGGCCATAAATTAACGGAGAAAATGTCCCTTTTTTTCCACAGTGTGCATGCTTGGCAGGCATGCGCTAGTTAGAGCGTGCTTGCAGGCATGCTCCAGTTAGAGCGTACCATGTACACTCTTTGATTTGTAGAGTGATGACGGGAATGGATTCGTCTCAACGAAATGAAAAGAAACATACCCATATGTCATAGGTTTAGACTCGAAATGGCCGATCTACAGAATCCAGTGGGTCGATTTAGTCACCCCTTTTTCGAATGCGTTGCTAAAACGTGCTAAAATCGACCTATTGAATTCTGTAGATCGGCCATTTCGAGTCCAAACCTATGACATATGGGTATGTTTCTTTTTATTTCGTTGAGACGAATCCATTTCCGTCATCAGTTTTC
This sequence comes from Thrips palmi, assembly GCF_012932325.1. NCBI lineage: Eukaryota > Metazoa > Arthropoda > Insecta > Thysanoptera > Thripidae > Thrips > Thrips palmi. The sequence continues at coordinate 8,750,364 of NW_023144630.1, read as the reverse complement.
CATTTCTACATATTTGATATTTTACCTTTTTATGTCAATCTAACAGTCTACTTAGCACGCACTTACAAATGCTTGCTTGCAAGTACACACTTACACGGTGAAACCGATGTCTGGAAATTTCCAGACATTTTTTCCCATTTCCAGACATTGTCTGGAAATGGCCGTTTTTTTCCAGACAATGTCTGGAAATGTCTACTTTTTCCAGATAATGTCTGGAAATGGTCAAGTCCCAGATATATATCTGGAAAAAAAACGGCATTTCCAGACAATGTCTGGAAATAACATTTTCCAGATAATATCTGGAAATTTCCCAGATAATGTCTGGAAACAAAGGCCTTGACGCCGAGGTCCACGGATTTGCGACCTGGGGGTCCCCGATGGTGTCCTCGAGGTCCCCAGGACACGAGGAGTCCAACGCCGAGGTCGCCGACGCCTTAGGACAAGCGGTTCCGGAGATACGAGGACGTACCACAAGGAGTCCGTCAAAGCAACTTTTTAGTTGGAGGCCAAAATCATCATCGGCCTCTGGCTGCGTTCCACTTGGGTGTCCGGGACTTTTGACTTCAGCATCGTGTTAAGGTAGTGCTAGACTACCAGGAACCCGTCAGAGGTTGCCGTCGGACCACCGGTGCGCCCAGGATGCCGACGTACGCGGCTGCTGTGCCGCCACACGGTTCAACACCGTTGTCGCCACCACCCAGGTGGTCCCCGATGGTGTCCTCGAGGTCCCCAGCACACGAGGAGTCCAACGCCGAGGTCGCCGACGCTCTAGGACAAGCGGTTCCGGAGATACGAGGACGTACCACAAGGAGTCCGTCAAAGCAACGTTTTAGTTGGAGGCCAAAATCATCATCGGCCTCTGACTGCGTTCCACTTGGGTGTCCGGGACTTTTGACTTCAGCATCGTGTTAAGGTAGTGCTAGACTACCAGGAACCCGTCAGAGGTTGCCGTCGGACCACCGGTGCGCCCAGGATGCCGACGAACGTGGCTGCTGTGCCGCCACACGGTTCAACACCGTTGTCGCCACCACCCAGGTGGTCCCCGATGGTGTCCTCGAGGTCCCCAGCACACGGGGAGTCCAACGCCGAGGTCGCCGACGCTCTAGGACAAGCGGTTCCGGAGATACGAGGACGTACCGCAAGGAGTCCGTCAAAGCAACGTTTTATTCGGAGGCCAAAATCATCATCGGCCTCTGGCTGCGTTCCACTTGGGTGTCCGGGACTTTTGACTTCAGCATAGTGTTAAGGTAGTGCTAGACTACCAGGAACTCGTCAGGGGTCGCCGTCGGACCAAAGGTGCGCCCAGGATGCCGACGAACGTGAGGCACGCCGGAGCGCCGTGGCGTGCCGGGTGCCTAAACAATCGTCGCAACCGCCGCGGCCGCTGCCGCCGGGTCCTCCGCCCCAACCGCGAGCTTGGACGACGGAGGCCTACGCCGTTGGCACCGACGCCGCTGACGTGTACGTCGACGCCACCACGTGCTTAGTCGGCCGTTAGTGTGCTCCAACGGCCCGTTCGGCCTCTGGCTGCGTTCCACTTGGGTGTCCGGGACTTTTGACTTGAGCACTGCGTTGGGGTGCTCCCGGGCAACCATGAACCCGTCAGGGGTCGCCGTCGGACTACCGGTGCGCCGAGGGTGCCGACGAAGTCAGGCACACTGGCGCGCCGTGGCGGGCAAGGTGCCTGAACGATCGCGTCGCCCCCGCCACCGCCGTGTCCTACGCCACCGCCGTGTCCTACGTCGCGATCCACTTCTTGGACGACGGAGGCCGACGCCCTTGGCGCCGACGCCGCCGACGTGTCCGTCAACGCCACCACGGCCAGGGCCGATGCGGCCGTTCGAGCACACGGCGGCGGCGACGGTGCCGACGGCGTCGTCTCTGACCGTGAGAGCACACGGTGGCGACGAAGGACACGGCGGCGGCATCAGCCGTCGTCCGGGCTCACGGCAGCGGCGTCGGCCCTGGCCGTGGTGGCGTTGACGGACACGTCGGCGGCGTCGGCGCCAAGGGCGTCGGCCTCCGTCGTCCAAGAAGTGGATCGCGACGTAGGACACGGCGGTGGCGTAGGACACGGCGGTGGCGGGGGCGACGCGATCGTTCAGGCACCTTGCCCGCCACGGCGCGCCAGTGTGCCTGACTTCGTCGGCACCCTCGGCGCACCGGTAGTCCGACGGCGACCCCTGACGGGTTCATGGTTGCCCGGGAGCACCCCAACGCAGTGCTCAAGTCAAAAGTCCCGGACACCCAAGTGGAACGCAGCCAGAGGCCGAAGCGGCCGTTGGAGCACACTAACGGCCGACTAAGCACGTGGTGGCGTTGACGTACACCTCGGCGGCGTCGGTGCCAACGGCGTCGGCCTCCGTCGTCCAAGCTCGCGGTTGGGGCGGAGGACCCGGCGGCAGCGGCGGTGGCGACGATTGTTTAGGCACCCGGCACGCCACGGCGCTCCGACGTGCCTCACGTTCGTCGGCATCCTGGGCGCACCGTTGGTCCGACGGCGACCTCTGACGGGTTCCTGGTAGTCTAGCACTACCTTAACACGATGCTGGAGTCAAAAGTCCCGGACACCCAAGTGGAACGCAGCCAGAGGCCGATGATGATTTTGGCCTCCAACTAAAACGTTGCTTTGACGGACTCCTTGCGGTACGTCCTCGTATCTCCGGAACCGCTTGTCCTAGAGCGTCGGCGACCTCGGCGTTGGACTCCCCGTGTGCGGGGGACCTCGAGGACACCATCGGGGACCACCTGGGTGGTGGCGACAACGGTGTTGAACCGTGTGGCGGCACAGCAGCCGCGTACGTCGGCATCCTGGGCGCACCAGTGGTCCGACGGCGACCTCTGACGGGTTCCTGGTAGTCTAGCACTACCTTAACACGATGCTGAAGTGAAAAGTCCTGGACACCCAAGTGGAACGCAGCCAGAGGCCGATGATGATTTTGGCCTCCAACTAAAAAGTTGCTTTGACGGACTCCTTGTGGTACGTCCTCGTATCTCCGGAACCGCTTGTCCTAAGGCGTCGGCGACCTCGGCGTTGGACTCCTCGTGTCCTGGGGACCTCGAGGACACCATCGGGGACCCCCAGGTCGCAAATCCGTGGACCTCGGCGTCAAGGCCTTTGTTTCCAGACATTATCTGGGAAATTTCCAGATATTATCTGGAAAATGTTATTTCCAGACATTGTCTGGAAATGCCGTTTTTTTTTCCAGATATATATCTGGGATTTGACCATTTCCAGACATTATCTGGAAAAAGTAGACATTTCCAGACATTGTCTGGAAAAAAACGGCCATTTCCAGACAATGTCTGGAAATGGGAAAAAATGTCTGGAAATTTCCAGACATCGGTTTCACCGTGTACACAAGCGCATGCTTGGCCAAGCATGCACTTACAAATGCATGCTTGGCAAGTAAGGGAGGGTGGGGCAGTTTGAAACAGAATTTGGAATTTCGTTATTATAATCGTACTGTTGGTCTATATGCTGCGTGTTTGCACTAGATTACTAGAATGACTCGTTATCTAGACTAGAAAACGCCCGCAGACGCTCACAAGTTCGTTCAACGTTAATAATAAGGTGAAACTCCAACCCTTGCATCTGTTTCAAACTGCCCCAGGCCGGGGCAGTTTGAAACAGCGATGGGGCAGTTTGAAACAGCTGTATGGAAGTCAACACGGGCCAAGAAGAGCCGCGTACACAACTCAAATAGATTCAAATAGACTCAAATAGACGTTGCCATGCAAGTGCTGACATTTTGACGAACTTTTTCAACATTTTTAATAATTATTTAAAAGCCAAAAAAGCACTTTTTTTCAAAATGCGATTTTTTTAAAAAAATGTATGGCAATGGATTTGTCTCAGAGAGACGAACAAAAGTTGTTAACACACATTACTGTTTTTTAGTTGAAATAAAGGCCGTTTTCCACCCGCAAAGTTTACAACATACAACAGTCAGTAAATTTTGCATTTTGATGCAAGTCACGGGTCAAACATACGACGTCTCCATTGATGCCATCTGGTCATTGGACCTCCAAGGACCTCTTCCACCCATTGGAACTTGTCTGCAATGCACGGCAGGCTCACAGAACACTTTGGAAAATAAAACGCAAAGTGGTCATGGCGCCCCACCTATGGGGTACCATGACCACCCCGTGGGGCACCATGACCATAGTAATTTTTGGCCCAAAAAAGTGTACTTTCTACCAGTATTCTCATTGAAACTGTTTATATCGCTGTCCTTACCATCAGGCCAGTCAACTTAGCTAAAAAACACTGTAAAAACCTTCAAAGTATCAAACGTTCTAAGATGCCTTAGAATGGACGGTTTAAAACAGTTGACGCTCTAAGGCTTTCTAATTTCACATCCAAAGCTATGACATGTGTTAACATTTTATGTTTGTCTTGCTAAGACGAAACCAAATTCGTATGCAGATTTCAATTTGGTAAATTTTAAGAAAATTATCGCGGTTACTACACTGCAAACAAGTGAATTAAATGCTGTTTCTCATAATGCCAGAGCCATCTTGGTGCAAAGTAGCCACGGATCGCCTTCGCGGCCAACTTTTGCGGTTTGGAGCTCATTTAGTGCAAGAGAAACTACCATTTTAAGTCTCAGTTTCAGAACCATTCTTAATCATCCTGGTGATTCACGATTTGTGATAAAACTATCTTTTCTGCAGCAATTATTCAACCTTTATACATTTTCAGAAGCAAAAAGCAAATTTTCGACGAAAATAAATCACTATCAGGCCAAAATATGAGAAAAAACACTCAAATATGTATGGTCATGGTGCCCCACTATAAAGTGGTCATGGCTCCCCACAATGCAGTTTACGACTCTAAGGCTCCCCGAGCAAGCAAAAAGCTAAGGGAGAGTGGGGTAATTCCGGACGTTTTTTTTCTTTTTGGTCTTTGAGCTTGAATATGCTTCTTGGGTCAAATGTTATCACAGGTTAGTAAAGTATGGACCTTTACCTTCAAAATGATATACATGAAAGCCAAGTCTCAGCAACGGTTAGGGAGATATAGGCGCCTAACAAAAGCCCTGCACGTGTCCGGAATTGCCCCAGCCTGGGGTAATTCCGGACGACCTATGGGGCAATTCCGGACGACCTTAAAATTTGACACTACTCGAGCTTACTTTCGCTTGTTTTGATGTCAGGCATGCTTTTAGAAGGCGTACAAGGACATTTGCTGCGAACTGAAGTGTTTGATTATTGCTCAAAGCATATTATAGGGAATAGTTTCTATCAAAACCCCTAAATTGACAACACTGTCTTGAGTAAAGCTCTGAAACATAGGTGCAATGCTATTTTTCGTTCTTTCTGTATCCTTCTGAACGGTGGGGATGCATGTCCACAATTTTGAACCCACTACCTTAACATTATGCGGGAAATTGAAAAAAATAACCCCTCTTGTCCGGATTTCCCTAGCGGAATTTTCGGGACGTATTCCGGACGTCCCGAGAGCGTCAGGTTTTTCTCATTATGGATGGTCTCAGAACGCGCCGGCTTCGTCCATGGATCGTCCCGCATGTGTCCTTACGTATCCGGAGACTCAATCGAGGTGTCCCTCCCGCATCCAGAAGGTATCGTCAGTGTCGGTCCGTCGTCCAGACATCATCCAAAGCGTATGCCGACTGTCCCAGGTGCACCCCCAAATGTATCCAAAATTAATCCACAATGCATCACATCCGCCTCCACTCTCTATCCCACCCCATAGGTTTCACAATCTCCCGGGACTTTCCCGAATAACGTCCAGTGCGTATCCGCTCCATGCCACATGCATCCTGAATGCATCTGAGGCGTCCTGAACGCATCCAGAGGTACCCGGACCGTCCCAGAACCATACCAGATGCACCCCACCCGCTTCCAGCTGTCCGCTCGGCGCCCATAATGCAGCCGGGGGTTTTGAGCACGTCCAGAAGGTATCCGGACCGTCCCAGAGGAAACCCGGAGTGCATCCAGTCCGCCTCCAGCAGTCCTCTCGGCGTCCTCACTGCAGCCGGGGCGTCACGAGCGCGTCCAGAAAGTCTCCGAACCATCCCAAAAGCATCCCGAGTGCGTCCCACCCGCCTCCGTCCGTCCTCTCGACATCCAGAATGCATCCCAACCACATCCATCGCATCTTGAAAAAATCCAAAATATTTGAATCGCATCCAGATCGCATCCATTGCACATGCGAGGTGTGGTAAGGGTAGGTGCCGGATGTCGTAGTGATGCTTTGCGGATGACCCCTGTGCGCTGGATGAGTTTTGGACTTCCGGATGAGGATGCGATGGATCTTTCTTGTGGACTGGCGTCCGGAAGTGCTGGGTGTCTTCTTGATGTGTGATGAACGTCTTGAAGTGGTGCTACTTTGCCGGGAGTTGAACCCGGTCCCCTTTCCCCTTGCTGGTCGACGCTTAAGCCCCCCGGCCACCGCTTCCTTCTTAGAGGGGAAAGAACTTTGAGTACTCTTAAGCTTCATGCAAAAGTGGCATCCACCCAGCATCCTTTTCTCGTCATCACCACGAATCACGAAGCATCCCCCAAACCATCCCCGCATCCTTGCCATCTCTGAGCCAGCCGCCTCGTATCTCTGCATCCACGTAAGCAAATATATCACAACGGCGTCCTAGTATCCAACCGTTTGACACGCATCCCTAGCGCGTCCATGCCGTCCGTCTTCATCGCGAAAACATCCAGCGCGACTGAATAGCTTCAAAAGCATCCGTAGAGTATCCAGACGACCCCCCCCCATCCTGAGCGATCCGTCGGCCTCCAGTCCATCTCAGCAATCCATTTGGCATTACGAGTGCATCCAGGGCGTCCTGTAGGAGTACAGAGCGTATTCAGACCGTCTACATACAACGCACCCAGGATGCGTCTTAAATACATCCGACGCATCTTTGATGCATCCAAAAGATGTCCAGTGCATCCAAAATGCGCCAATAGACATCCAGGATACGTCCAAAGTACATCCAACACATCCAGAAGGCGTCCAATTCATATCCAACGCATCCAAGATACGTCCAAAGTACATCTAAACATCCAGAACGCGTCCAAACTACATCCACCACATCCAAATGGCATCCCAAAACCCCACCCCCAACATCCAGATGGCATCCGAATCACATCAGTGACATCCAGATTGCATCCGAAACACGTCCATGGCATTCATTCTGCGTCAACGCATGTTGGGAGACTTTTGGATGGGCTGGGGTGTGATTTTGGGCGCGTCGGGGGACCCATGTTCCGACCACTCCTTGAAAAGGTCTCAACAAGATCTATTCAAATCAACAATAAAAATTTTCAGTTGGTCACCCCCCTTTTTTCAAGATAGAGTTTAAAAATCAGTATGTCTTTTGGACGCATCCTGGATACGTTGGATATCCTTTGGACGCATCTTAGATGCGTTGGATGTCCTTTAAACGCATTTTGGATGCTTGGTGTCTTTTGGATGCATCCAAGATGCGTCGGATGTACTGAGACGCATCCTGGATGTCTGGATGCTTTCGGAATGCCTTTCGGACACTCCGGTTCTCTCAGGACGCGTACAGGACGCCCCCGGGTGCATTCCGGATGACGGGGGAGGATGGCTGGAGGTGGACGGTATGCATTTTGGATGCCGAGGGGACGGTCCGGATGCGCTTTGGACGTGTACAGGACGCCCTGGATGCACTCGGGATGCCAAATGGATTGCTGGGATAGACTGGAGGCCGACGGATGCGCTCAGGATGAGGGTGGGTCGTCCGGATACCTTACGGATGCTTACGGTACGTTGCAGACGCGCTGGATGTTTTGGGGATGCTTTGCGGAAGAAGGCGGACGCCATGGACGCGCCAGGGATGCGTCAAACGGTTGGATACTAGGACGCTACTGTGATTCAATTTGGCCACGTGGATGCAGAGATACGAGGCGGATGGCTCTGAGATGGCAAGGATGCGAGGATGGGTTGCGGATGGTTCGTGATGAGATACGTGGACACACATGGGACGATTTCGGAACGCAGAGATGCGGTGGATACGTCATGGACACCTTATGTTTTTCTGCCTGGAATGCACAGGATCTAATCTTGATGCGCGTCGGACGCCATTGAATAAGTTGGACGAAACTAGGATGGCCTGCAGGATGCGTGGATAGCTGGAAGATGCATCTAGTAGGTCGTGGATGTACGGGATGGCAATTGGACGAATCCTGGACGTCCTATTCGCATCCAGCATTCCAGCAGGGTAGTCCTCGGACGGACGGACGGACGGACGGAACGCACAGCAGGGATCATACTATATGCCCGTCCCTCCGTCATTTTTTACAAAAAATAAACGGGACGGGCCAAAAAAGAGGTAACTCCAAAAATGTACCACAGAAATACAGACTCTATGAAGACCTCAGCTCCAGTTGAATTGTCTCGACTGTTTGAGAGAACTAAGTTTACATGGTTCCGTAGTCCATTCCAACGTAACGATTTAAATCACAGAAACCGTCTACAGAGTGATGCTACCCTTTTGAAAATTTTCAGTTATTTCTTAGGCTTTCTTGACAAAAATGCAATTGCATCATTCATCTTAAAGGATTAAGTTTACCCTGCAAACAGTTTTTTTGTTTCTCCTGGAAAATGATGAAAATTGAGCTATCCCCTTCTTCCGCTTCAGGTGCATTCCATGACAGAATAACAGGCCTTGAGACAAAGGTTGTCAGAATTGGCCCAAATTTTTTGGGGGCGCTGCGACAGACATACTTTATGACACACATAACCGGATTCAGTCATAGACTGCGACAGACATAAACATTTTATTTTATTTTTTAGTTTCCTAAATTAAAATTAAAACAAAATTAATTTTGCGACACACATACTATTTATTCAGAATTAAAGTACTGTTAACACACATAAAATTCTTTACGCATACCTTCATTACACATACAAGTCGTCATACATAATGCGTCAGACATACTCCGAGTTCGCGCGCGGAGTATCGCTGTCCCACCCTCCACTATGTCCTTCGCGGACGGCGTGCCTGACCTGCAGCCTGGTGGTCCTGTAGTGCACACACGGTGAAACCGATGTCTGGAAATTTCCAGACATTTTTTCCCATTTCCAGACATTGTCTGGAAATGGCCGTTTTTTTCCAGACAATGTCTGGAAATGTCTACTTTTTCCAGATAATGTCTGGAAATGGTCAAATCCCAGATATATATCTGGAAAAAAAACGGCATTTCCAGACAATGTCTGGAAATAACATTTTCCAGATAATATCTGGAAATTTCCCAGATAATGTCTGGAAAAAAAGGCATTGACGCCGAGGTCCACGGATTTGCGACCTGGGGGTCCCCGATGGTGTCCTCGAGGTCCCCAGGACACGAGGAGTCCAACGCCGAGGTCGCCGACGCTCTAGGACAAGCGGTTCCGGAGATACGAGGACGTACCACAAGGAGTCCGTCAAAGCAACTTTTTAGTTGGAGGCCAAAATCATCATCGGCCTCTGGCTGCGTTCCACTTGGGTGTCCGGGACATTTGACTTCAGCATCGTGTTAAGGTAGTGCTAGACTACCAGGAACCCGTCAGAGGTCGCCGTCGGACCACCGGTGCGCCCAGGATGCCGACGAACGTGGGTGCTGTGCCGCCACACGGTTCAACACCGTTGTCGCCACCACCCAGGTGGTCCCCGATGGTGTCCTCGAGGTCCCCAGCACACGGGGAGTCCAACGCCGAGGTCGCCGACGCTCTAGGACAAGCGGTTCCGGAGATACGAGGACGTACCGCAAGGAGTCCGTCAAAGCAACGTTTTATTCGGAGGCCAAAATCATCATCGGCCTCTGGCTGCGTTCCACTTGGGTGTCCGGGACTTTTGACTTCAGCATAGTGTTAAGGTAGTGCTAGACTACCAGGAACTCGTCAGGGGTCGCCGTCGGACCAAAGGTGCGCCCAGGATGCCGACGAACGTGAGGCACGCCGGAGCGCCGTGGCGTGCCGGGTGCCTAAACAATCGTCGCCACCGCTGCGGCCGCTGCCGCCGGGTCCTCCGCACCAACCGCGAGCTTGGACGACGGGCCGCCGACGTGTACGTCGACGCCACCACGTGCTTAGTCGGCCGTTAGTGTGTTCTAACGGTTGTGAATTAGTGGTGCACGGCGTCATTGCATTCTGTTGCATCAAGTATTTTCTTTGATTGGAGGGATTGGCGTAAATGGGCCACTAATTTATTGCATGAACTAATTCACTGCCTGTACAACAAGAGCAGCACAAGAAGCCTGAGATATTGTCATATTAGTTTAGAAAGTAACCGATTGCTTTTTCAATTGTGTTACCCAAGCGTTAAGGTCAAAGGTCATGAGACGGAAGCCATAATATGTCAATTTAGCCCAAAACAGTGAAAAATACCCCCAATTTCAACATAACTTATTTTTTTTCTCCTTTCCTGTACATGGGGCCCTCAATGGGTGATTGCAGGCTCTTAGTACACTAATAGGGGAGTCTTCCACAAAAATTTCAGCCAAATCCATGATGACGTCTTTTTTTATATTTGCAGTTTTTATAAATTTTTTGTTAAAATTATTCACAAAAAATACAAAAAATTTTCAAAAAAAATAAAAAATATTTTTTTTAGTGTCTACTTGTAAGGAAGAGTCACCAAAAAAAATTTGGGCCAATTCTGACAACCTTTGTCTCAAGGCCTGTTATTCTGTCATGGAATGCACCTTCATGCATCATTTGTCCTGAAGTTTATTTTGACTTTCGACCACCAAAATTTGAGCCAAAAATAAAAACATAGCCCTTTAGGAGGTTACGTTACTCTACAAATCAAAGAGTGTACATGGTACGCTCTAACTGGAGCATGCCTGCAAGCACGCTCTAACTAGCGCATGCCTGCCAGGCATGCACTAACTAGTGCATACATGCCATGTACACGCTAACTGAAGCATACATTTACTGCATAAGGGATAGGGAGTTTTCTGCATCAGGAAGCGTGTACATGGCATGTATGCTCTAGTTAGTGCATGCTTGGCAGGCATGCGCTAGCTAGAGCGTGCTTGCAGGCATGCTCCAGTTAGAGCATACTATGTACACTCTTTGATTTGTAGAGTAGGTTAGGGAATTGCGTGAATGGTATAGGACTTTCAGGCGAAATTTTAATGCCCTTTCAAAAGCATGAACGATTTAGGCCTTTCCAGGGGCGTAAATCGTTAGCGCCCTTTGAGGACATAATTTTTATGCCTTTATGTTTCACCAGCGCTAACATGTCTGGTATCGTAACGCCATGCCATGTTACGCTTCTGCACTTGAAAGCACGGGGGGGATCCACCGGGGGGGGGGGGGGGGGGGGGGGGCACAAAGTGATACTTTGCCCCTGTAAGTAGGCAAAAAGGGCTACACCCCCCCCCCCCCAGGACGCCTCTAGATCCGCCACTGCTTGAAAGGCATCTGTGCTTGAACAAGTATGCATTTGATAGTGTGCACGTACTTCGAAGACAGCACTGAAATTCAAAAAGTGTGATTGTGTATTCGATTTTGATTTTCAGTTTTGTTGGGATTTGGAAGCATTTCAGTGGCTGAACCAAACGCCGCACGGACTCATTAGAGCATGAAAACGAAGTACCGTAATGCTAGTTTCAAAATAAATATTTAATTTTCCAACGTGAACTGTTGTAAAAGAACACACTCAAAAAAGAAAACTGAACAAATTGGCTAAACAAGCAAAACAAATCCAGAAAAGTCCGAAACACATTAACAATAAGAAGGCGTGTACAAGTGCCAGCTAATCTTTCTTCGCCCGAAGGATTCCCGCGGTTTCTGAGGACGACTCTCGCAGAGCGTGCTAACATTCGACTTTTGCAATTAACGTTATTTCTGAACCCCGTAAACGGCCAGAGATAGAAAAGTTATTCATATGGATGACCCCATCTTAAATTGAATTTCATACGGGGTCATCCTTATTAATAACTTTTCTATCTCAAGCCGTTTACGAGATACAGAAATAACGTTAATTGCAGAAGTCAAATGTTAGCACGCACAGTGGGCCAGAAGACCGGTGGAGGCGGCCAAAACTCTAGACGCGTTTTGGGCTCCAGAGTCGCTAAACGGGACTCGAACCGAACGTGTGACCCCACCAATGGATTGCTCTTCGAACGAGGAATCCATTGGTGGGGTCACACGTTCGGTTCGAGTCCCATTTAGCGACTCTGGAGCTCAAAACGCGTCAAGAGTTTTGGCCGCCTCCAGCGGTCTTCTGGCCCACTGTGGCACGCTCTGCTCTCGAGCAACCAGTTGCCTTGGGACACGGCAGCTACTCCGCGCCGCACAGGCTGCAGCGCACGTCCACGTTGGCCCCGAAGCGTTCCCGGAACGAAGCCATCTGCTGGCGGCAGGACCGACGCTCGTGCTGGAGGTCGTTGCGGTACACCGTGATTCGTCTCAGCGCGCCAGCGCCGCATCGGAAGAGCCTGCCGGCAGAGTGGTAACGAGTCGAGGGATTTTCGTTTCGAATCGAATCCAAACGGGATATGACATTATTTCGAATGCACTGTGGCAAAAAGCTAGGGAGAATTCTGTAAACAGCTTGTGATAATTCTCCGGAGCCCCCTTGTCAATATTCTCCGTAGGACCGTACAGTCATCTCCGTAGGACTATACTGTCTTCCAGGTCACACGGAGAAGACTGTACGGTCCTACGGAGAACACTGTAGAAGCCTACGGAGGATATTCATCGATATTGATACTTAGGCTACGGAGAATCTTGGCAAAAAAAAACGAACATAATTTTCCCTACCTTTTTGCCACAGTGTGCTTTGTTCGAATCAAAACAGGTAAAATGTTGCCGCCCTCAATTCGAATCGAAGTAAGCCATTCGACACTAGAATTTCTAAGTTTCATACAACTAGCTGCAATACAAAGGATTCCTGCTAGTAGAGCATTCTAGCCGTGGCCAAGTGAAGAACGAGAAGAATCACAAAAGACCCATTTAGATCCCATTATGAGAACACTGGTAAAACTAAAGCGTAACTCTATGCTTGAGTCACGCGTCAAGTTACGCTTGAAGACGTTACGCTTGAAATGAAGCATAATCTGGAAGTTCCCCCATGCATTTGGATAGGGGGTATCTTGGTGGATGAGCCTGTTACGCTTCACTGATTTCAAGCGTAACCTGCACTCAGATTCCAAACGCTCTGAATATAGCACGTATGGTGCAATGCAGCTGAGATATCGCACCACACGTGCAATGCGGCAGCCATATTGCACCTTACGTGCAATACGGCCCGAAAATGCCCTATGCTAATGTATGGGAATAAGAAGGCATTGCACTTCATGTGCAATGCTTTTGCATTGCACCAATTGACGCTATACTCATAGCGTTTGGATTCTCAGTGTGACTACGCTTGAAAACAGAAAGTAATACTACGCTTTGGTTTTACCAGTGAAGTACTGACAAAATGTGCAAAAAGTCAGTAACGTGCTGAGAGTGTGGCGAACTGTTCGCACGTCCCTACCTGTTGGCGAGATCTTCTCGGAAGCACAGGCCTCGCCGCGATCCGCAGTGCACATGCAGCTCTTGCAGTGTGGCCGCGTTGGCGCGCACCAGCGAGAGGATGGTGCGAGTGCTGCCGAAGCCGGCGCTCAGCCACTGCAGCCCGCAGTGGTCTGGCGCGCGAGTGAAGTCCAGGGCATGGTCGTCGTAGCTCTCCAGCAGCAGCCTCCGCAGTTTGGGCATCCACTGCAGCGAGGTGAGGTGCCCGAGCGCGAAGTCCCGCAGGTGCAGCTCTTCCAACTGCAGCGGCAGCAGGGGGACGTCGCCAGGACCTTGCACGTTTGCAGCGCATTGCAGCTCCAGCTTGCGCAGCGCCGGCATGCCTGCGATGACGCGGAGGTGCCGCAGGTCGGCGTTCTCCGCCTCCAGCTCCACGACGTGCGGCCCGACCTGCTGCAGCACGGCCTCGCCCCAGTCGGCGTCCGTCTCGCAGTGCAGGCCCGTCAGCTTGCGGACCTGGAACGCAACCTCAATTAGTGCGGAGAAAATTCATAAATGATTCTGTGAAGAAATCCAATGAATTTCAGTCAAACTACGATGAATTTCAGTTGAATTTCGATGAATTTCAGTTGAATTTCGATGAATTTCAGACAAATCTTGCTGAATTTTCATAAATTTCAGTGAATTTTACATGTTTGATGAGTTTTGGTGCACAAATTTGGCTGGAGTTGTTTCCCCTTGTACTTTTGTACGGAGATCCTCGTTAAGTTAACTTCATCATAATTCATAAACATAATCCATCATAATTTGACTGAAATTCATTGGATTTCTACACGGAAATTCAAAGTGATTTCCCCTTGCAAAAGTAACGGGCAGCCAGCGTGACGTTTCCGTATCCAAACGGAGTTTCCTCACAGTACGCTGACCAACTGTGTGCATCGAAACTTTGGAAAGCTAAACTAGCTTTCCTGTGTCCCGTGGTGCCTTGCAACGATTTACTGCATCACTGGAAGCAACATTCGGTTTGCAACATTTTACTTCAATTTTCCGTATGTATCTGTAAATTACAGATATCAAAACCTCTGTATTACGAACAAACACATCCGTATGACAAACGAAATTCGATCCTGCACAAAACTATCCGTACCCGACAAACACGATATCCGTAAGGACTTTACTGAGTAATTGGATTCTTACAGTGTACTCTCACCTGAGCCAAACGGCCTCCCAGCAGAAGGTCGTTCCGTTCCTTGCGGAGATTCGCTTCAGTGCTCATGTCAGATACGTCCAGTTCCTGGCGTGGAGGCGGCGCCACGGTGCAGCTGTCCTCGACCTGTCGGACACACTATTTATTTAACGTACCAGTGGCAATGGGGTCATGTCACGCGAATTCGACAAGATTCGAACCGATGACAGCACAGGAAACTGCTCTACGAACTGAAGTGTGTACTCAGTATGCATCTACAGATGCATACTCGCAAGTACACACCTACAGATGCATACTTGGCTGAGTACACATCTACAGATGCATACTTGGCTGAGTACACACCTACAGATGCATACCTAACCTCTCCAAGTATGCATCTGCAGATGTGTACTCAGCTGAGTATGCATCTGTAGATGTGTACTCAGCTAAGTATGCATCTGTAGGTGTGTACTCGCAAGTATGCATACTGAGTACACACTTCAGTTTGTAGAGTGGCTTCGATTGTTGGTCTTCTTATAGTCGTAACTAATCAGATTGGATAATAAGACCAACAATCAAAGCCAGTTTCATAAAAATCAGATCAAGATCAAATTTTTTGATCGAAATCCCCAAAGGCCCCTTTCGTCCCTTCGAAATATTGACTTAAAAGTCCATACGTGGCTGAGAGTGTGCACACTCGAACGTAAGTGTGCTCAGGTAGGTTAGGGTGGTCCAAAAAAAAAATTAAGTTGCTCGGATCGTCCAACGCCGCCCGGATTTGGATTCTACATCGAAAAAAATGAAATACGTGTTTTTTCCTTTTTCGAAAAAATGATTTTTAGGACCTCCTCAAAGCTCTCAAAGTTTTTTAACAGTGCTATTAACAGGAAAAAATCGTAACTTGGTCAATTTTTGACCGATTTTCAAAAACGAAACGGGGATTTGTTCGTTTGTGAATGCTTATTACGAAAAAAAAATATGCCCAACCCTCTTTTTGGTTTGCCTAACTATCAGGGGCAAAAAAAAGACTAAATTTCGGCCCAAATTGGCAAGAATTTCAGTTTGTAGGCCGCTACAGCCACTCCAAGTCCACCTTGTCAGCATGGCGGGGTGCCCCCACCACTAGGCAAGCCCCATGAACAGAAATGAGATGCCGGGTGCAATTTGCCTACCTCACAGGGGCATCAAATTGTGGATTTTTTCGAAAATCTATCAATAGTGGTGTCTCTTGGGGCCTCTGGGCACTCAGATGGGCACCCTTTCACCCGGTTCGGTACCCACACTACGTGATAAGAACAAACAATAGGAATGGACGATGCTGGAGCGAGGAACCGCAGCCACGCAAGGCCACAAGAAAAGCCATCAATAAATAAAGGAATTTTCTAAATTTTCACGTTTTTCTGGTCCTGAGAGGTAGGCATGAGGTGCTCAACAGTCAATTCCTTTAGTTTGTTTTCATCACGCAGTGCGGGTACCGAACCGGGTGAAAGGGTGCCCATCTGAGTGCCCAGAGGCCCCAAAAGACACCACTATTGATAGATTTTCGAAAAAATCCACGATTTGATGCCCCTATGAGGTAGGCAAATTGCACTCGGCATCTCATTTCTGTTCATGGGGCTTGCCTAGTGGTGGGGGCACCCCGTCATGCTGACAAGGTGGACTTGGAGTGGCTGTAGCGGCCTACAAACGGAAATTCTTGCCAATTTGGGCCGAAATTTAGTCATTTTTTGCCCCTGAAAGTTAGGCAAACCAAAAAGAGGGTTTGGGCATATTTTTTTTCGTAATAAGCATTCACAAACGAACAAATCCCCGTTTCGGTTTTGAAAATCGGTCAAAAAATGACCAAGTTACGATTTTTTCCTTCTAATAGCACTGTTAAAAACTTTGAGGGCTTTGAGGAGGTCCTAAAAATATTTTTTTCGAAAAAGGAAAAAACACGTATTTCATTTTTTTCGATGTAGAATCCAAATCCGGGCGGCGTTGGACGATCCGAGCAACTTCATTTTTTTTTGGACCACCCTAAGGTAGGTACACTCTAACGAGAATGTGCTCAGATGAGTACACACTAAACTTCTTACGGATACATCCTATCTGTATTACGGACATTTTTGTGCAATTGCAATTACGGATAGATTTTGCTTGTAATACGGATGAAATCATCCGTATTACAAAGAACTTTACGTCCGTACCATACGGATATTTTCGTCTGTATGTTACGGACACGAAAACCTTTGTATAACGGATAAAATCATCCGTATTACAAGCAAAATCTATCCGTAATTGCAATTGCACAAAAATGTCCGTAATACAGATAGGGTGTATCCGTAAGAAGTTTAGTGTGTACACTGCAACGATAGTGTGCCAAAATCAGAAAACTCCTTCGATCTCATGGAAATATATGCAACTGAGTACAAGTTCGTGGAAATGTACTCCACTGTAAATATGGTGTGACTTTAAGACGGAATATTTTCCGATGGCTTTTGGGAATGTCCAAAAGTGCACTGTAAATGTTGTCTTTCCTACAGGACTTTTTGTAAACCAACGGAAGTTCGTCGTTAATATACGAAGGTTCATTATAAATTTACGAAGAAAAATCGTGAAGTTACAAAGCCCTTCGAAGCCCTTTTTAGCCGAAGGATCCGTCGTTTATTCCGAAAATTAATTGTTGAAGTGTCGTGTGTACATTCTAAAGAGAATGTACTCGCGAGTTTGCAGAGTAGGAGAGCCCTGTCCTCACCTTGCGCTCCAGCTGTTGCTGCGCCCGCCGCATCTCCTGCAGCTCACGCTGCAGCTCCTGGACGCTGTGCTGCAGCTCCGCCACGCCGGGCCCTTGCCGCGGCTCCAGCCGGGCGCGCTTGCGGCGCATGCTGCAGGGCTGGTGGCCCGCGTCCGCACACTCGCCGCTGAAATGACGGCTGCACACTTCGCACCAGACGGCCTCGGCCCTGAAGGAGACGCAGTGAGATTGCCAAGCCCAACCCGACCCCCGTGGGCACAGTGGGCCAGAAGACCGGCGGAGGAGGCCAAACTCTAGACGCGTTTTGAGCTCCAGAGTCGCTACATGGGACTCGAACCAAACGTGTGACCCCACCTATAGATTGCTCTCCGAACGAGCAATCCATTGGTGGGGTCACACGTTCGGTTCGAGACCTGTTAAGCGATTCTGGAGCTCAAAACGCGTCTAGAGTTTTGTCCGCCTCCCTCCACCCGGTCAAAATCCCGGACAGCTCTGTGGCAGAAGGCTACGGAAAATTCTGTAAACAGCTTGTGGTAATTCTCCGTTAACCCCCCCCCCCCACTCTCAAGTTTTTCCGTAGGACCTTACAGTATCCTCCGTCGGAGGGTACAGTCTCCTCCGTAGGACCTTACAGTGATCTGCGAGGGAATAAACAGGCTTTCAGGTCCTACGGAGAAGAATGTACCATCCGACGGAGGATACTGTAAGAGCCTACGGAGATTCTTGGCAAACAAAATTACAGAATTTTCTGTACCTTTCTGCCACAGTGGGGTTTTGAGCGAGCTTCAGATGGGACTGGAATCGACCTTGTGACCCCACCAATGGATTGCCCTCCATTGGTCGGGCGTGGTGGGATCGCACGTTCGGTTCGAGTCTTTACAGAGATAAGACGAAAGCAAAACGAAAAGGTAACAGTACTCCTTGCAGTACCTGGTTGGCATCTCCGAAAGCAAGCTCAGCAATGCGAAGTTGTCTGGGAAGTGAACCGGCTCGCCCCTGAAGGCCTAAAATGAAAAGATATGGTGTCTTGAAATCGTGGTTGACACTACAAACTGCTAATCCAAGTGCACTGCTAGTAATGACCACAACAAAAGTACACAAATTTCTGGCAAATTTTTTATCAGGTATTTATTGTACTTTAGTACAACAGTTGTTGTACAAAGTACAATGGAATCGGCATGACGAGTGCTGTGCAGTCCAGGCCTCGTTGTGGTTTGTACCGAGTTTGTACAATCCCTGTTGTACTTTAATTGTACAGTTTTTGTTGTTCTTTGTTGTACTATCCACACGTTTTCTCGCAGTGTGTAGACCAAGTTTACGCTAGGTAGCGTGAGCCACGTTGGCATTACAAGAATTTAGGCACTACACAGCAAGAAATCGTAGGCCTCAACTCTTGTAATGCTGTCCTTCACTTTGGAATGGTTCCAGAGTGTTAAGACAGACACTAGGATAACATTTCAATGCACTAGAACAATATGGGTGTCACATAGTCAATTTTTGGGGATCCAGGAAGGTAAATTAAAGAGTTTTTTTGACAATATCTCTGGTGTTTATGGATTGCCGTCCCCTATATTTTGCTGGCAGTAAGAGTACCCCCTAGGGCGGCCCTTTGATACCAATAAGATCGAAAAGTAAGATGGCGTGCGTATTTTGGGAATTCAAAAAACCGTGATTTTTAGTCAAAAACGCTCTTTTTGGCAAAGGCTGAGGGTCCCAAAGCTGTTTCTCACAGTATTGCGTTGCCATTTACTGTTTTCAACCCGTTTGAGGGCTTAAAGACACAATTTTTAAACGACTAAAAAGGCAACTTCTAAATTTTTTTTTTTCAAATTTCAAAAATTTGCCACGGCTAAAGTTCTTAATTTTTATTCAAGAAAATTTATACGAGTGGTCCTTGAGTGGAAGGCTATGATAAAAAAATTGGGAGCCGGATGTGAGCAAGTGCGTTGTGGAACATGATGGTTTGACGTAGAATGCCCCGCGGCACGACATAATGAAAACTCAATTTGGAGATAAGTCGAATTATTCCCTTCTTCCGCTTCCAAGATCATTTCCATGTAAACATGCGACCTCAATGTAACTGACAGAAAACTGGAACATATTGTTAAGTTCTTATATCTCGTCGGATGCAAAATTTAATTGCGGAAATTTAAGGTCAAATAACGGTCATTTGAAGCTTTATTCAATCTTTCAGCGTGCGAAGAAAGAACAACATTCTTAAAAACCTGCGAAGCATTTGCCTTATAACTACGAAGAAAATGAAGGCGTGGAAGAACTGCTTCGAATTATGAAGAAATGCTGCGTACTACGAAAGATTTTGCTTCAAAATACGAAGCGTATCTTCGTAGATTTTACAATGCCTTTATTTTTTCTTAGTACGAAGCTATTCTTCTAAGAGTTTTGACTGTTTCAAAATGTTACTGGACCACATTCAATGACGGAATTCCCGCACCGATGCAGCGCTCAATCAAAACGCAGAACTGTGTGGCATTCGTACATAAAAGCGTATGTACTGTTGGATTCCCCACGAAGATACGTTGTTCTGTCAGATGATCACTCAACTCACCTTCCGGTCCTGAGGGCATTCATCACCGAAATCGGGGTTCCGGAGGCACGACAGGCAGAAAGTGTGCCCGCACGGCAGGGTCTTCGGACGACGCACCTCCGGGTCGAAGGCTTCGAAACACACTGGGCACTCCATCTGCAACCTCGCAAAAGGGAAATCCTTCGAATCCTGAGGCGGAAAAGAACGCAAGGTTAAACTAGATGTAGCACAAGGCTGCTCTGCCGTTCCAATCTGTAAAATGTCACACGGTGAAAACAGAACCTGGTTTACCCGGGAAGCCCAGGGTGAAGGCATAGGCGATTTCCAAGAGTTCCTGGGAAAACCAGGAACCGATTTTACTACGCATGTATTCCTTTGAACACAGTGTCACGTTCGTTGGAATGTAAATAAGCTGATAATATGGCTGATTCACAATGGAAACTCGCAATGATTACGAGTTTAAATGGACCCGTGCCTACGATAGCATTTGCTTCATAGAAGAAAACGAAGGCGTTGTAGAATTTCTTCGTGTTACGAAGGATTCTGCTTCGTATTACGAAGAAATGCTTCGTTTTACGAAGGATCTTGCTTCACAATAGAAGCATTCTTCGTAGAATTAACAACGCCTTCGTTTTCTTCGTATTAAGAAGCGATTCTCCGTAGTGATTATACTGTGCAAGTCTCGAACCGGAACCAGGCCTGCCAGGAAAAAATGCCACGTACTGAAAACAGTATGAAAAGGTTTGTGCCCACCCTGTTGAGTAGTGAACAGATGCTCACAACTGATTCAAGGCGGAAGTAAGGGGAACACAAACGAAACGTGAGTTCTTGGTGTGACAAGTATGGGAAAATGGGCCGGCCCTTGGATTTCAATCCTTTAAGATCGCGTCACGTTTTTACGTACCCCTCCGCAACATCCGGGATGTCATCAGAGCCTTATGTCTCTTAATCTCTTACTTCCGGTCAAAGATCAATCCATAAAAAATCAGAGGAGAATTTTGTAACATGGTTACGCAGCTTTTGCAATTACATGTGGTACAGAAATTTGTATCACGATGGATATAATTTTTTTCTTTGTCATGGTTACAGAATTTCGTAACATGGTTACAGATTTTCGTAACGATTACAAAATTTCTTAAGTCATTACACTGCAAGAAAAAGTGTGAGTAGTACAACAAAAGTACAGAAAAATAACTGTACAATAAAAGAACAACGAGAATTTTACAAACCACAACGAGGCCTGGACTGCCCAGCACTCGTCATGCCGGTTCCGTTGTACTTTGTGGAAAAATTGTTGTACTAAGTACAATAAATTCCTGATAAAAAATTTGCCAGTAATTTCTCTTACTTTTGCTGTGGTATTTCAAAATAAGAGTTTCGCTCGAACCTAGTCTTCTTGGTTCTGACCCAAGGTCTTTCTAACATTCTTTGAGACACAACGCTCCCCGAAACTCTGAGATGTCGGCAATCGAACCCCAGATTCTGGCTCGGCGGCCAGCCATGCTTTCAATTGCGTTGTGCGGGCACTCTACCAAAAATGTCCTGTCAATGCCGTTAATTTATTACCAGTTTTCACTGTAGGTCAATTCACAGCGTTTACTGTGATCTGCTCACGCGATTCACTGTGATCTTTTTCACGGTGTTCACTGTGATCTGGTCTACAGTAAACACTGTGAGTTTGACGCCGCTGAGCACCGAAGTGCTGCAAATCAGGCCCCAAATTTCACGGCGTTTACTGTGGCCAGATCACAGTGAACACTGTGCCCGAGATCACAATGAACGCCGTGAAAATTTTTCACAGCAAACGCCGTGAATTGCATAACAGCAAACATTGGTACACTGTAAACTAGGGGTACGCGCCTTTTAGTTTGGGCGCGTAGTAGGCGAGCGATGCGTTGACTGAACACATTCTTATAGGAGATGGTGAAGAAAATGTGCAAAATAAGGCCAATACGGGGTCTTCCATAACAAAAGGGGCCCGGGCTTTAAGTCATTTTCGTGATTATACTACTGAAAACGGGAGGAAACAATGAGAAAAACTAAAAAATTGAAATTTTGGTCACAAATTGGTAAATTTGGGGGAAAAAAAAAGGTCTAGGATGAAAATTTTGGGAAATCCTTTTTGTGATCAGCAAAACCAAAACTGCAGGAAAATATGTAAAACTTAACTTAAAAAAATTTTGGGCCAAAATTGGTAAATTTTGGGGAAAAATAAAGGTCTGGGATGAAATTTGGGAAATCCTTTTCGTGATCAGCACACCAAAAATGCAGGAAAATATGTAAAACTCGACTTGAAAAATTTTTGGGCCGAAATTGGTAAATTTTGGGGGGAAAAATAAAGGTTTGGGATGAAATTGGAAGTCAGTTTCGTGATCAGCACACCAAAAACTGCAGGGAAAAATGTTAAAAATCGACTTGAAAAATTTTGGGCCGAAATGGGGAAATTTTTGGGGAAAAATAAAGGTCTGGGATGAAATTGGAAGTCAAATTTTTGTGATCAGCACACCCAAAAAAAACAGGAAACTACAAAAAACTCGACTTGAAAATTTTGGTCCGAAATTGGTAAATTTTGGGGGAAAAATAAAGGTCTGGGATGAAATTGGAATCATTTCGTGATCAGCACACCAAATAAGTACGAGTCAATGACCCCCGAGGAAATTTTTGGGCCCCAAAAACATGGAATTTAGTTTAATGAGTATGGGTTGCTGTTGTTAACATGAACGCAATTTCTAAGGGGTTCCCTGTTAACGGTGTGTCCCCTGAACCCGAACCCTTCGTTTGCAGTCGAGTAACATTCAATGCCCGCATTTAATTTCTTAATACGATTCACAAATGCCTCAATTACCATTCGATATCCCTTGTTGTTGAACTTATGAATACGCAAAGTTATTAGTAATACCCATAAATCCCTTTTTCTTCCTTTATTTTAAACTAGCGGATGGAAAATATATTGATTTTTCTGAATTTTTTTGGCTGAGCGATAGCGAAGCCTGTTTCCAAATGGGTTGAAAAATTTTCTGTCTTCTGTCTGTCTGTCTGTCCGTGTGTGTGGTGTGTGTCTTTGGTCGCACTACTCCCTGAAAAGGTTGGCCGATCTCGGTGAGATTTGGGACACTTTTTGGGTATGTCCTTGGGTCGGCACACGCGAAATCTCACAATCCTAGCTCAACTGGTTTAGTTTTTTTAGGCCCAAAAACCAAAATTTTTAAAAAAAGGCGGGAAAAATCGAGTTTTCTGTAGGCAGATGCTTGGGCGTGATAAAAGGGGGGTCTGGGGGGCCCGAGCCCCCCCCCTGAAAAGGGGGGAAAATTACAAGGGGGCAAGATCGAGTAATCTGGAGATGAAGCAATCTTTTTAGAATGAAGGGGGGTCTGGGGGGCGGAGCCCCCCGACGCAAAAAAGTTAGGAAAAACGACGACG
>NW_023144630.1:8550023-8726538 GCF_012932325.1 Thrips palmi | reverse complement strand
GCCCAGCGTCAGCTCCTCCAGGCGCGTCGCCGCCCTGCGCACCAGCTCCTCCGCCTCGGACATCAGCGGCCGCGTCCACGCGTTGAGGTCCAGGATGAGGGCCAGCTTCTTGAGGCTGGGGCACTGCAGCAGCGCCAGCATGCCCTTCAGCAGCGGGCACTTGAGCGTGTGCAGCGCGGGCAGCGCGGACAGCAGGGTCGCCGCGCGCGGAGTGTCCCCATGATGCACACGTCCTGGCAGACAGAAGGGACAGTCAGTCAGTGCACATCTAGAATGACTGCCAGTGCACAGTGGGCCAGAAGGTCAATGGGGCGGCCAAAATATCGGACGCGTTTTGAGCTCCAGAGTCGCTAAATGGGACTCGAACCAAACGTGTGACCCCACCAATGGATTCCTCGTTCGGAGAGCAATCCATTGGTGGGGTCACACGTTCGGTTCGAGTCCCATTTAGCGACTCTGGAGCTCAAAACGTGGCTAGAGTTTTGGCCGCCTCCACCGGTCTTCTGGCCCACTGTGCAGTGCTCTCCCGGATAAGTCAACGCACCTCCAGTGTGGCCGCATGCCACTGCAGGATGAGG
This sequence comes from Thrips palmi, assembly GCF_012932325.1. NCBI lineage: Eukaryota > Metazoa > Arthropoda > Insecta > Thysanoptera > Thripidae > Thrips > Thrips palmi. Next base: position 8,725,960 of record NW_023144630.1, on the reverse strand, counting down.
TGCAGGTGGGAGTCCAGGATGCTGTTGTAGTAATCGAATCGCACCCGACGAAGTGACGCCGGCATGGACATGGAGGCACTGCCTTTCGTCAGGAGGGGAGGCGCCGGCAGCGGCACGTTCACGCCGTCGTACGGGTTGCCGGCCACGTCCATCGCCTCCAGTCCTGGACAAAGACGGGCGAGGGGTGAGCCACTGTAAAATTTTGCGTACAATGATTGTGTGAATGTGCAAGAATGTGTAAGATATCTGGCGTTTTCGCCACACATGTTGCCTACTTACAGGCGATTTTGCCACCAGAATGTGGTCAAATTTTGTACAATGAATGTGGGAAGGTGTTCCCCCCTCGAAGACGGGTCAGTATAAATCAGTGCATCGCCTAAGAATGCTATAGGAGATTTTTCCAAGCTAACGCGTGTTGACCGGACCTTCGTAAGATCTTTCACAACGGGCCAGAAGACCGGTGGAGGCGGCAAAATTCTAGACGCTCCACCGTCGCTAAATGGGACCCAAAACGAACGTGTGACCCCACCAATGGATTGCTCTCCGAACGGGAATTCCATTGGTGGGGTCACCCGTTCGGTTCGAGTCCTGTTTAGCGACTCCGGAGCTCAACACGCGTCCAGAATTTTGGTCGCCTCCACTGGTCTTCTGGCCCACTAAGCGTTTTCTAGGAGCCTGCGTTACCTGCAACGGATTTCGCGACTCACCAGGAGTGAACAGCAATTGGTCCAGCAACGCGCACAGTCGCTCCGGACGTCTATACAACGGACTGTGCACGTACAGCTCGACTTCTTTTAACCGCCCAAGCGAAGCTTGCCTGTGAAAGCAAGGGCAAACGTGAGCACGGCATCAGGATTCAAATCCTACTCTGGGAATCACTTCTTCAAAACGATTGCTTATAGGCAATCCACAACGAATGTATCTGGGAAGGCAAAGCCTTATGTCTCCGCATCTTTAACCCTTTAACCATTGACTGACACACTGCGAGAAAAGTTGAACTCCAAATGTGTTTCGAGCTCCAGAGTCGCTAAAAAGGACTCGAACCGAACGTGTGACCCCACCAACGGATTGCTCTCCGAACGAGGAATCCATTGGTGGGGTCACACGTTCGGTTCGAGTCCCATTTAGCGACTCTGGAGCTCAAAACGCGTCTGGAGTTTTGGCCACCTCCACCGGTCTGCTGGCCCACTGTGCGACGTACCTGGCGAGGATTCCCTTCAGGCCGCGCAGCACAGCGCCACGAACGTGCACGAACGCGGCACGGCAACGCCAGCGCCGCCAGCGCCTCGGGCAGCGCGCGGCGGACGGCCGCACCACGCGGCGCGCTGCCGGTTGGCTGGGCGACAGTGTCAGACCGTCCCGAGAAGCGTCCAGGTTGAGCAGCACAGTCAGTGGTTACGTCGGGGGGGTATAACACCGAGCCGTCGTCCGTCAACCGCCATCAACAACTGCAACAAGCAGTGAAACCCGGAATCAGAAACTTTTCAAAAGCGAACTTTAAAAAACTGAAAGTGACAGCCGACTTTGCTGACTGAAACTAACTCAATTGCGAGGTTTCCTCCGCGTGTTACAAGTGGAGTGCCCTAGGCCCTCATATTTGTCGAGCAGCCGCTTGGACTAAACCCGCCGGTAAGTGTCAACGCCTCTCTGGCTTCCCTTTCGACTTTGTTTTGGTTGTCGGTTAGGTGCAGCTTGTCTTGGGCGGGGTCTAGAGCCGCGCGGGCCGCAGGGTGGCGGTGGCCGTGGGTGACAGCCCGCGGCGGCGTGCCGGTGAATAAATGGGGCGTGCTGCCGGCGTGCGGGGGGACCTGCCCCAACCCTCGGCGCCGCGTGCCCGCCCAGCGCGCCGCCGCGTTCGACACGCGACACGCACCGTCGGTCACCGCGACGCCGACGTCGCCGTCGACGGCGACCTGACCTACAATCGCCGTCGCTGGGCCAAGTTCGCACGCTGCGTGGGCTGGCCGGCCGGTCGACGGCGAGGTGACGTAACCCGGTGCAGCATGCACGCGCGCCGAGCGTGCCCGAGGGGGCCCTGTCCGTCACGTGCAAGCTCGGTACTAGGCCCGTGGCGGCGTGGCCGGTGGGACGTGTGACCTCCCCGACCGCCTCGGCCTAGCAGCCGGCGGCGGCCGTGCCAGCCTCGTCTGCCCGGCCCGGCCGTGTTCTGTTCGTGTTCCGCTCGCGAGTTCAATGAATCTGGCGGCGATCTCGTCGCGGCCGCGCCGCCTCCGCGTTCTGCGCTTGCCGTTCTAAAAGCGTCGCGAGCTTTTCTGCCAGGCTGGCGGAAAGGGAATCGGGCGAGGGGGGCAGCGGCGCCAGCGCACAGTGGGCCAGGGGACCGGCGCCGGCGGCCAAAATCGAGACGCGTTTTGAGCTCCAGAGTCGCTGAACAGGACTCAAACCAACGGTGTGACCCCACCGATGGTTTCCCTCGTTCGGAGAGAAATCCATTGGTGGGGTCACACGCTCGGTTCGAGTCCCTTAGCGAGTCTGGAGCTGAAAACGCGTCCGGGTTTCGGGCCCAAAACCCCGAGTCCGACGACGCGCAGTTTGTGCACTGCGTGCCTGCCGCGCGGACCGCTTCCCCCCCAGGCCGCGGCGCCGCGGCACGTCCAGGGTGTGGCGGGGGGGCCCGAGAGAGACGACGCCTTGCTCTACCTGCTGAGGCTCTGCGTCCGCGTCGTCTCCAGCAGACTGACTCCGAGAGCCTCTCTCGCACTCACGAGGTGTCCCGTGAAGGTGCGAGAGAGACAGAGCGACTCTCCGGCTTGGGTCCGCTGTAGTTCTGCGCTCCAATCGAATCGGGCCGCTCGGCTCGCCCGAATTAACTTGCATTGGCTGTTCTTAATTCCGGCTCTCTCGCCGTCTCTCTCCCACTCACGGGGCACGCCGCCTGGGTGCGAGAGAGACAGAGTGCCTCGCCGTGGATTCGGCCTGCAGGGAAAGTAGTTGGGTCCGTCGGATTATCGGCACCACGGTGGAAGAGGCCGCTCTTGAGAACGCCGCATGGCAGTGCACTGGCAGTGCTTGCCGTGGCGCTACACTGTAACCCGTTCCCGTCAGCGCACAGTGGGCCAGAAGACCGGTGGAGGCGGTCAAAATCCCGGACGCTTTTTCAGCTCCAGAGTCTCTGAATTGGACTCGAATCGAACGTGTGACCCCACCAATGGATTTCTCTCCGAACGAGCAATCATTGGTGGGGTTCGGTTCGAGTCCAGTTAAGCGACTCTGGAGCTGAAAACGCGTCTAGAGTTTTGGCCGCCTCCACCGGTCTTCTAGCCCACTGTGCAGCGCTCCGCAACGGAGCACGCCCGGCCGCTTCATTGTGGTCCAGCGGGCCGACTCCGAGTCGTTTTCGTCGCTCTGTGAGTGCGAGAGGGACAGAGCGACTCTCGGAATCAGCCCTCTGACAATGCGCGGCCGGCCGATGTCCGGGACTGGCCGCCGCGGGCGCGAAGTGTGTTGGCTTGGCGGACATGTGTGTCGTCCCCGGGGAGGGATAGTGGAGAGGTTAAGCGCCAAAAATGTGCAAAACATAATCGAAACGTTTTTTTTTTGGGGGAATCTGTAGATTTCGACCTCCTCTTTCATATGAGTCGAGGGGTCACACTGGGAAATCGCGGGAACACCCCGAAAATGGGGGTTGCATATCTGCACGGGGCACTGCCACATTTGGCATTAAAATCGGTTAAAAATCGTAGACGCAGCGTCGCGGTGAAAGCTGCGGGGCGTTCATAAAACACAGGAGATTGATCCCTATCAGTTTCAGACCTCTGCTGTACAATTTGTGACTCACGGGGCCGATAAAGTAATTTAACATCGCCGTTCAAAACATGAAAAATGCGATTTACTCGAAATTTTCCAAGTCGAATGTATGGATTGATAAGCACCAATGGATGCGCGCTTTCTTTTGGGGTTTAACATCAGCGTTAGAAATTTGGGGTCGTCACTTTGGATTTCGAACGGCAGCGCTTTGAACGCCGCCAGGCGGGGGGCGCGCGGCCTGCCGGCCCCCCTACAGATAACGCCAAAGCTTCCCCCGCCGCGCCACTCCCCGCCCTGTCACCTCCACCCGGGCCGGTGGTCGTCTCGGGGGCACGCGGCGTGGCCCCGCCCGGCCCCGCACCCGCAGGCTGGCCCGGCCGGTGTTTATGAACTGTCAGAGGCGTGCCTGGGATGAGAATGAATAACGGCGCGGATTTTGACGCCGCCAGCGCTGCCACTACACTGGATGCGGTGGCGCGGCCGAGGTTGGCGGCAGTGCCGCAGGGGCAGCAGCGCCGTAATGTAATTTACTCGGGCCCGGGTATGTGTTGGCAACAATGAGCAGATGAGGGACGGCGCTCGCGTTTTAATGAATGGAGTCAGTCTGACAATGATATGGCTTGCGGCCGCGCCGTGGGTGCGTGGCGTTCCGGGCTCCCTATTCACCGCACGCACACACGTGCATCACCATCACACACGCTATACCACACACGCGCGCGCGTTTACTTTTGCCTCCCGAACATGCGCGGGAGTTGCGAATCTCGGAGTCCCGGAGTGGCGAGGTGGCTGGGTCTGGCTGTATTGGGGGGTGGCGGCCCGGCTTGGCGGCCCCCCCGGGGTGGTCGGATCTACGCTTCAAGTTAGGCGCCGCTCTTCACTAATTGGCACCGCGCACCGCGGAGCTTCCCCTCGTCTTTCGGCCGGGCCGGGCCGGGCCATTGTGCGTGACCGCCACACCGCCACCGGCCTAAGATAATGTCCCCCGTCCCCGCGGCATAAGGCGCCTCCGGTCACGTCGTCGCCGTCGTCGCAGCGATGCGAGTGCGTCTCGTCGCTCGGCTCTCCGAGGCCTCTGCCGCCGCGCTGCCGCGCCGTTAGGCAATTGGGCTAACTCAATACATGGCGGCCTTGGCTGGCTGGTGCGCCCTTGACCCCCGGCGTGCGGCGCCGGGTGTCACCCCGATGGGGTGCCGGGGCCCCCGCCGGGGGACTCCCTCGCTGTCCGCCCGCTGGCGTCCCCGCCATAAGCCCGAACAAGGGGAAAAGGGGAAAAGAGGCTCTCCGGGCGCGCGTTCTCAAACGACACGCACCCGGCGCGGCGAGACTGGCGAGACGACCTGCCGCCAGCGCCCCCCCCCCCCCCCCCCTCTCCTCTTTGGCGACTAATGCGTGCCCCGCCGCCGTGACGGCCTTGATGGCCGCGCTGGGCACTGCTGCGCGCCGCTGTGGCGCGGCGACACGTTGTCGTCGTTCCGCTTTGAGGCGCGCGGCGTGCTCGCGACGCACTGCCTCGCCGCGGCGTGCCGGGCCTCCCTTTCTCGTCAAGGCCTCCGCCTGCAAGTGTGTGTGTGTGAGAGAGAGAGAGATAGATGAGGAAATTATTATGCACGCGTGCTCGCGCGGCATGGCTTCTCTCTCCGCTTCCTTCCTGCCCCGCCCGCCGCGTCAGTCCCCGTATTCTGTTGTCTTGAATGGTCCTTCCTCCACTCCCGCTGCCGCCGCTCCGCCCCCTCACCCCTCCAACCCACAGGTGGCCCATCTCGAGGCACTAGTGCTGGCTGTGCCTGCTGGCGGTGCTTCCCCCTCCCCCCTTTTCCCCTCAGCGCGGTGATGACCCCAAGAGGCTTCTGCCACGGAGCCGCGATCCGGACCGCGCCTGTACTGGTGGGCGCGGTGGCTGGGGTGATGTTGGAGGCGGTGTCCGTCCGTGGAGGCTCGGCCGGTTGGGAAGGAAGGTAGCCGAGCGAGGCCGCGGAGGCGATGCCGCCTCGCTTTGCGGCGCTGCACTTGGGGAAGGCAGTGTGCCGGAGTGCTGCAGCCTGGCTGCCTGCTTGGCGGCCGGGTCGCACAATCAGCATAGGGCGACGTCCCCGCGACGCCGGCGCCCTTCCGGCTCCACGCTTCCGGCTCCGCGTTTCCGGCTCGTTAGGCCGCCAGGTGGTGCGGTGCGAGGACGGAACGACGAGCGTGTCGCCGTCTTTGTCCTACTCGCGGTGCTCATCAGTGTTCGGAAAGCCCACTGCTTCCGCGGTAAAACAAAAACAGAAGGCCGTGCTTCGGCGCAGCCAATTGGGTGGTATGGGAAAGGTGTTGTTGAACTTGAGGAAGAGTTCTCCGCGGTCTCCATGCTAAAGGTCCCGTCCCGTCCGCCTGCTTTGCCCCCGAGCCCCTGCCATGAGGAGGGTAGGCCTCCCGCCCCACGGCCCTGCGCTGCGGGCTGGCCTATGTCAAGCTTCGCAGGCGCTCGGTCCGCTACTCCGACTCTGACAGTCTAACTCCGCACGAGAAATTCACTGCCGCCGCCCAGCTGTTGCGTTTGGACGTCGTGATAACCGATTTTAAGGTGACGGAGAAACTTCTTCTGGTTTCCGATTTCAACTAACGTCAGCCCGCCTTCGCTTCTTCCTTTTTGTGGTTCCGAACGAGACAGGGAGTCGGTGCGTTCGGACCGATTACGGTCAGACGTCCGAAGTTGTCGCAGAGAGGGGTTGGTGCCCGCTCGTGGCCCGCTGGTGGCCAGACCCGGCCGGGTTGTGTGGGACGCTCGGCAAACTTGGCTGGATTGACTGCTGGCTGGCCCATCGCCCGGATCGTCCCGGGGTTGAGTCAACTATGCGGCGACACAGCCCGGGGGGCCGAGAGTCCTTGGGGGGCGGGGGCCGGCAGGATTCCCGCCCCGCCGCTCGGCCGAGCGTCCGCAGCGCCCCTGCCTCGAGATTGCCGCGCCAAGCTCCGCACCGAGCGGGCCGAGTCTGGGCCGTGGGCGGCCGTGGTGCGGCGGCCAGCGGTGGGGGCCGGGGCGGCCGCGGTCGGGGCGGATGCCGTCGCCCTGGCGTCGCCGGGCGCCGGGGCCGGGTCGGGCCGGGGCGGGGCCGGGGGCGGGGCGGGCCGGGGCGGGGCGGGCCGGCGGGGCCGGGGCGGCCGGGGCGGGGCCGGGCCGGGGCGTGCCGGGGGCGGGCGGGCGGCCGGCGGCGGGCGCCGACGGCGGAAGCGCCTTGCCGCCCGGGCCACCCGGCGGCCGGGCGTGGGGGAAAACGGGGGCGGCCTGGGGGCAGTGGACGGGCCGAGGCCGAGGCCGGGGGCGGCCGACGGCGAGCAATGAAGAGGGCCGGCCTCTGGGGGGGCTCGGGGCGGCCTGGGGGCGGCCTGGGGGCGGCCTGGGGGCGGCCTGGGGGCGGCCTGGGGGCGGCCTGGGGGCGGCCTGGGGGCGGCCTGGGGGCGGCCTGGGGGCGGCCTGGGGGCGGCCTGGGGCGGCCGGGCGGGGGCGGTGCAACTGCGGGCAGAAGGAGAAGGAAGGGGCGGAGCTCTCCGACTGGTATAGCGTAGCCGTAGCCGCGCAGCAAGATGCAAGAAAATGGATCGGGGAGGGGAGGTTTTGCTGACGCACTCGAGGAAGTGTGGCGAACTGGTTGCACTGTTTTGCCTCTTCTTGTATAATCGGGAGTCGGTTCATCTTGGGCGCTTCCTGCTTCGCCCCTTCCCCGCACCCGCGGCCGCCACTTCCGTTTTTGCCCGCGGGGCTTCGACGGGGCGCCTCGCGGTGATGAGGCTCTAAGCTGCAGTGGCGCGAACACGCGAAAGGGGAAGGGGCGCCCGCCGAGCCACCACTGGCCCACTGGCAGCGCCGCCGCTAGACATTTTTAACGGGGATGCATTTGCGACCTACACGTGGAGCTGGACTGCCGCTGTGGCCGCGGTGCTCCATAACGGTTTTACGAGTGTCTAGGTCGTCGTTCCACTCGGCTATTTTGAGGCGGGTGGCCACGCCGTGACGTCACTCACGTCGTCGTTGGCCGCGGGCGTGCGTCCGGGCCGCGGGGCTCTGGGGACCGCTGGGGCGCTCGGTGGGGCAGCCTACGCGCTGCAGTCCGTCACGGGGCCCGGCGTGGCCACCGCCATCGGCGCGGGGGCCGGCACTGCGCTGGCGGTGCTGGCGGCGCGTGGGAGGTGCAAACTGCGCGCAACACGAGAGGGGCAGTCCGTCGCTGCGGCGCGCTGCGGCGACAGGTGTGGCTGCCCGGCCAGTTGCCGGCCGCCGAGCTTGGCTGACATGGCTCTGCAGCCAGTCGGCCACTGGCTGACTGGACGCAGTTGAGCCTGGGCTACGTGCAGTCAGAGGCGACTGACGCCTCGCCTTGTCTCGCCATCAACAATCGGCGTGTGTGTGGTTGGGTGAGGGGAGCGGGGGGCGGCCCGGAGGCAGTGAAGACGACGGCCGCCGGCAGCGACAGTGTCGTCTGCTGGCTGGGCTGGGCGGGCTAAGAAGGTCATATGGAAGATATGACCTTAGGGCGGGCTGGGTGGCTGGCGCGCGGGCGAACTGGCCGAGAGCGCCGAGCGCGTCGCTCTCTCTCCCACACCCGTTGTCAGCCAGTCGGTGCAGTCCCGGACACCCACCTGGCCACGTCGTTCTCCAGCGCCACCCTGAGGTCGGCGGCGTCCAGCGTGACCTGCTTGCGCCGGGCCCTGGGGCTGGCCTCGATGACGGCCTCCACGGCGTCCTCCAGGCTGCTGGCCACGTCGGCGGCGGCCTCCAGGAGGCTGAGCGAGGCGGGGGTGGAGGTGGAGTGCTGCGGCTGGAGGCGTGCGGCGGCGGGGGACTGGCTGCGCGGGGGCGGCGGGGGCGGGTCCAGCAGGCGCTCGGGGGCGGGGGACGGCGTGCGGGAGACGGACCGCGACACGGACCCGTCCGCGTCGGCGGCGTCCGCGGCCAGCGTGGCGCCGCCCGCCTTGCCGCCGTCCACCGAGGTCTTGGTGAGCGCCACGCTGATGACGTTGTCCACGCTGTCCGGCGACGACACGCCGCTCGAGTCCGAGTCCACGTCGTCCGTCTCGGGGTTGAACAGCTCCAGGGACATGAGGCGCGGCGCGGCGCGCGTGGGGGCGGGCCGGGGCAGGCTGCCCGACGACCGCCGCACCAGCGGGAACATGCCGCGGCCGGCCCCCGGGCTTCCCGCTGGAGAAGGAAGCAGGGCTCAGTCACTGCACTGATTCCAAAAGTCGCTGTCGAATCGAACGTGTGACCCCACCAATAGACTGCTCTCCGAACGAGCAATCCATTGGTGGGGTCACACGTTCGGTTCGAGTCCCATTTAGCGACTGAGCTCAAAACGCGTCCGGGATTTTGACCGCCTCCACCGGTCTTCTGGCCCACTGTGGAACGTCGCCGTGTCGCCGTCGCGGTGGTGGGGTCACACGCTTGGCTCGAGTCCCATTTAGCGACTCTGGAGCCCAAAACGCGTCTAGAGTTTTGGCCGCCTCCACTGCTCTTCTGGCCCACTGTGCGTTAGGTCTGTCTGTCGCGTGTAGGAACTTGTGACCATGCGAAATGAAGCGAGAGCGTGGGTACACTTTATACACTGTATCTATTCCGAGTTATATACAATTTAGAGGTAAGTCGCGTCGCGAGTCGAGGGGCGGGAGCACGCGCGATGTGCTCGGGTCCCGGTCGGTGGCGAAGTGAGTCCGGGCCCCAGGACGGCGGCCGGTCTGTCCTGCAGGGCGGCAAGCCCTAGCTGGCAGCCGGCGGTGCGGCCTGGGCCCGGCCGCTGCACGTAGATGACCGACGCGAAGCTGTCCTCCGAGTCGAGTCCCATTTAGCGACTCTGGAGCTCTGCACGCGTCTAGTGTTTTGTCCGCCACCACCGGTCTTCTGGCCCACTGTGCGGCACTCACGGTGTGGGGCGACGGTTCCCCGGCCTGCTTCCAGCCCTGCAGCATCCGCACGAAGCCGTTCTTGAGCGAGGTCCCGGCCACCTTCTCGATGTTGGTCGTTGAGCTCTTGAGCTTGCTAGTCAGTCCGATCTTGAGCAGCTGGAACCGCTTGGCAGTGGACGCGGAGAAGAGCGTGTCCCTGAGGGAGTCGAGGGTGCCGGGTGGCGGCGCGCCGGGCCTGTACATGAGCTCCTCGTTGAGCGACGCCTGCTTCTGGATGTTCTGTCTCACTCGCTCCTTCTCGCGCAGCCGCTCCGTGGACATGAGCTCCTCGTTCATGAAGCTCTGCTTGAACACCAGTGGCGTCGGAAGTACCTCGCGCTGGGGGGGGGGGGGCTCAAATATGAAAAAATCCTGTAGCCCCCCCCCCCCCAAATTTTTCGTGATACTTACAACAGGCCAAATTTTGTTTAAAGAGCACAATGTGCAAAACTTATTTTGTAGCTCTTTAAATGTGTGCCTATTTTAATTCAAAAGTACTCCTGCGCATGAGGTATGCACTATGAATATTTGTCTAAGAAATTTAATGTCAAATTTGCAGTTGTTTTCTCTTTAAGTCTTCAATGTTTTTGACATGGTAAATATTCATAGACTGTGAATGACATGATTGCATATAAATAAAGTCACTTTGAAAAGCTAATCAAAGTGCGAGCGAAGCGAGCTTCAAGCCAACGCCTTTTTTTTTTTTCTTTTAAAATGTAAAATGCTTTAAAATGTCCATATGTTCGTGGCGTGGTTGCTGCGACACGTCAAGTCGCCTGCAGGTGCGTCCAATAGCGTTACGCGCAAAAATTAAATTTGGCCATCGCTCCGCTCGGGTCAAAAAATGGGGGGGGGGGCTCAGCCCCCCCTGGCTGGCGATGGGGGGGGGGGGGCTCTGAGCCCCCTCGTCACCCACTTCCGACGCCACTGTTGAACACGTTGAGGCGCGTCGCTCTGCATGCTGTTGTAGGCCTGCGACTACGAGAGAGAGGGCATGTGCCCCGTCTCCTTCGTGCAACACAACATGCAACGACTGGTTAGGTGCGAGGCTGGTGTTCTTCGGTCACAAGGGTCGTGGGGGCTGGAGGGGCGTTGCGCTGTATCCGCTCTCGGGGTGTGGGACAGCGCGTTGCCCTCGGGCCCCGGCTGGCCGGCCGGTCTGTCTGCTGAGCGCCAAACCGCGGCCCCTGCTGGCAGCCGGCCGCGCCATGCGGACGGGGTTTGTCGTGCTCCCGATGGGAGCGCCCGATAGGTAGGCAACCCCTTGGAGCCCACCGTTGTTGGTGCTGCCTACACGCCGGGAGCGTGGGTGGTTGGCGCTGCACCGCCGCTGTGACCGCGACCTCGGCAGGCCGTGCGTCCCCTGTTGACTGCAGTGGCGGCGGCGACGGCGGGGACGGGGTGACCGCCCGGTCAGCCAACCGCAGAGAGGTGGACACCAAAACCAACCCACAACCAGCCCAAGAACCATAACCAAAATAAAAATCGGCACTCATCCATAGGTTTAGGTGTATGTCCCTCCCGAGCTCAGTACCGCCTTGTCTTGCCCTACTGGGGAGCATGGGGTCGAACGGACGGACGAACGGACGGACGCACAGCAGGGATCATACTATATGCCCGTCCCTCCGTCATTTTATCGCCCGAGCAAAACGTCATGGTAGTTGCGATTTGTAGAGTATGAAGCAAACTCGATTTCCACAGACTGCCGCGTCGCCGTTCCCGAGACGGGAAGCCCCTGCAATGGAGAGGGTAGGCCGCCCGCTCCACAGATGTGCGCGGAGCCACCGCGGATGCCTACCCGGCGTTCTGCAGGCGCCCGTGGGCGCTACGATCGACGCTCTCGTCCACGCGCGTCCGCGCGGCGTCCGCACGCACGCTCTCACGCGCGGCGCTAACTTTACAGGCCTCGCCGTGCGCCGCGACGAATGTCGTGACGCCGTGCTGCTTGGGCCGTGCCGGCACGCCACAGCCCGGCTCGGCTCGGCAGGATTTGTGATTGCGAGTCTCGCGGCTCGTTACACTGTGTCTTGCCGCGTCGCCGGGCGGGGCGGGGCGGGGCGGGGCGGGCAGCCTGCCGCGGTGTTTAGCGCCGCCAACGATCGTTGCCTCAATTATTTATGTCATAATTAACTTTACTTCTCGCCACGAGCCGGCGCGGCTCGAGTGGCAAATCCTGTTCTGTTCTCCTCACCGTGGTCCAGCATGCAGGGGAAGCGGCGGGGCGGGGCGGACCCAGCCACGCTTTCGCTACCCGACTAGCATGCGGGGCTCTTGCTGGGACTGCATGCAGGGGAAGCGGCGGGGCGGGGCGGACCCAGCCACGCTTTCGCTACCCGACTAGCATGCGGGGCTCTTGCTGGAATGCTGGGACTGCATGCTGGACTGCTGCTGGACCACGGCGGTCCGTCTGTCTGTCCGTCCATCCGCTCACCCGTCTGTACGTCTGCAGTGGCGGATTCAGGGCCGGCTTGAGAGGGGACAAATAGCACATGTGCATCGCGCGGCCGCGGCGGCAAGGGCAAGCAGTGCGTCGCGGAGGTGTGCGTGTCCACGGCGTCGACGGCGTCCTTCCGACGGGCACCTCGATGCCCCCGAGTCCGTGTGCTTCTCCCTGCGGCCCGCGCGGGGCCCAGCGCCAGGTACTTGTTGGTGGCGGCTGGTGAGACCGCGAGGTCAAGACGGTGGCCCGCTCGGCGTCCTGCAGGAGTGACTGACCGGCGGTGGCCTTGCGGTGCTTTCTCTGCGCTATCTCGACGTGCGGACAAGGGACGTCCGCTTCTCGGCCCGCGAGTCTGGACTCGGAAAACGCGTGCGCAGTGTTGGCATTTGAACGTGGCTCGACCAGCGGGGAGACGGCTGGCTAGCCTCGACGCGTAGGAATCCGTGTGGCTTACGTAACGGAGCGCTAGGCGTGGGCACTTGCCCGGCTTCCGTGAGGACTTTTCCGACGCCGGAGTGCGCCGCGCGCCGAGCAGGCCCTCGTCAAGGCCCTCGTGCCCTTGGAACTTGGAACCAAATTGCCCTTGGAACTTGCAGCCCAATTGGTCTCGGTGCGCGGCGTGTTCGGCGTGCCCGCGGAAAGCCCGCTGAGGTCGGCGTGTTGTGAAGGCGGCCCCCTCGGCGGCGCTGCGCCGGCAGGCCCAGGAGCGCGCCGAGCACGCGGTGGGCGACGCAGCCAGGACGGCGTGGTGGTGGACGGACGCGGTGCTGGCGGTCGCTCTCGATGGTGGCGGCGCGCGCAGCGGGCCCATTCCGAGAGTCGTTGTCGTCGCTCTGTCTCTCTCGCACCCCTACGGCACGCCCCGCCCCGCGAGTGCGAGAGAGACGGAGCGACGACTCTCGGAATGGGTTCGCGCCGATTCGGACTCTGAGTCAGCTGCGCTCGGCCGCGCCACCGCCGCCGCCACGTCACACCGCCAAACCTGCTGGCAAAACAACAACGCTGCCGCCTGGCCTGCCGTTCGTTCGATTCCGAGCAGTTGTCGCCGTCTCCGTCGCACTCGAGGGCCGCGGTGGAGTGTGCGAGAGCGGCGGGGCGACCAAAGAAGTGTTCGCCGCGTCGCGGAAGTCGAGTCGCACGCATGCAGATGAGGTGTCGACCGTACGGAGAAGTGTGACCGGGACGACCGGGACGGCGCTGTGACCAACTGTGACAAGCGTGACAAAGGCCTGGAGGGGTCCCCTTCCCCCACCCCCTTCGGAACGCCCCCGCGAGTGCGGCTGAGAGAGACAGAGCGACGAAAATGTGCAGTGCTTGAAGCCGACGGCAGCACGCCACGCGGGCCGCGGGGTGGTGGTGGGGGTAGGTGTCTGTTTGTTGTGGTGTGGGCCCCTGTTTCGACACTGGTGTCGCCGAGCTTCTCGGACTGCAGGCCCGGGCCGCCAACTTGACAAAAGCCCCAAGTTCAGGCAACGTTCCATCGCTCCCTCCCACTTCCACGTGGGTGTGCGAGAGAGACAGCGCGTGTGCCCCCGACGGCCTGACGGGTCGCGAGGCTTATTTCGATCCCAGGCAGGCCGGCCGGCCGGACGGACGGAGCCTTTGTCTTTTTGCATTATTTCTGTCCTTTTTCCGTGAGTGACGTCACGGCGGTTGTTGTCACGGCCGTGCGGGGATGAATGAGTCATGCCGGAGAGAGAGAGAGGTTGATAGTAGTGGATTGGGAAAGCGGGATAGGGTCGCGTTGGCGTTTTGCCGCCGCTGCCGGGCTCAGTGGGCTAGGAGGCTGGCTGCGGCGGCCAAAATTCTCGACGCATTTTGAGCTATGATGGGACTCGAATCGAACGTGTGACCCCACCAATGGATTGCTCTCCGAACGACGAATCCATTGGTGGGGTCACACGTTCGTTTCGAGTCCTGTTTAGCGACTCTGGGCTTACAGCGCTTCTAGAATTTTGGCCACCTCCACCGGCGACCACCGGTCGTCTGGCCCACTGTGCCGTGCCAGGGCCGCCAGGGCGTGGTGTCGTCCTCTTGGATCGTAAATTCGTTCCTCGGGGCGGTTGGGCCGAACGCTTGAGAGCTCGTGCCTCGAGTCCTAGAGTGCGCCGGCTTACTCTTACAGTGGCGGAGGCAGGTTGGATGTTTGGCTGCTGTGCAGTGCAGTTATCTCCGCTCCGACGCGGCGTGGCGGCGTGGCGGCCTGGCCGTCTGTGGCACTCCTGGTGTTGCGTAACCCAGATTCCGCGCGCCTCGGCAGGCGCCCCTGCCGCTCCTCGCCAAGGTCTTGGAGGCCCTGGCCTGGCCCTGGCGCCGGCACCGCCGCTCGCACCGCCGCTCGAGCGTGGCGGCCGCGGCCCGCCCAAAGTACCGACGCCGTCCGAAAAAACAAAATATAAAAGTCGTTCGTCTTCGGAGCCGAACCTTAAACCTCCCTTGGAGGGCGGCGAAACGCCGGGTTCGGTACGGAGCCTCCGAGAGAGGAGTGTGAGGGGCACCACGCACTTCGTCATGTCCTCATTCGCGCCTCGCGGCCTCGCGGCCTCGCGGCCTCGCGTCTTGCGGTGGTCAGGTTGCCGGCGGCGAGGCGTGGTGGTGGGAGAGAGGCTGCTTGGAGAGGAGCAGCGCGACTGTTGCTGCAGTTTCCTGTCGAGGGCGGCGAGGCCGTCGTCCTCTTCGTCGGCCTGGCCCTTCTCGCGATGCGACAGTCCGCCCCGCCCCGCCCCGCCTCGCCCCGCCTCGCGGTGGCGGTAAAAGATGCAGCGGCGATAAGAGTTTAATGGCGGCGTTTGGAAGCAAGGAAAGGCGCTGCAAATGCCCCGCCGCGGGGGAAGGGAGAGGGGGTTGTTTTGTATTGATTTGCTGTCTGCGTCGTCGGCGTGGCCGGTCGTCGGTCGGTCGGCGTCTTTGGCGCGCCGCGTCTGTACTGCTACGTACTGGTCGGGGCGGGGCGGGGCGGGGCGGTCAACGCCGCGCCGATGCTTGATTCGGCCGGCGGGGGCACCAGCCAGGGGCCCAGGGGCGCGCGCCGCGCACTCGCGTCTTTGTTTGGGTGTACACGGCCGGGCGGAGCGGGGCGGGGCGGGGCGGGGCGTCAACGCCGCGCCGATGCTTGATTCGGCCGGCGGGGGCACCAGCCAGGGGCCCAGGGGCGCGCGCCGCGCACTCGCGTCTTTGTTTGGGTGTACACGGCCGGGCGGAGCGGGGCGGGGCGGGGCGGGGCGTCAACGCCGCGCCGATGCTTGATTCGGCCGGCGGGGGCACCAGCCAGGGGCCCAGGGGCGCGCGCCGCGCACTCGCGTCTTTGTTTGGGTGTACACGGCCGGGCGGAGCGGGGCGGAGCGGGGCGGGGCGTCAACGCCGCGCCGATGCTTGATTCGGCCGGCGGGGGCACCAGCCAGGGGCCCAGGGGCGCGCGCCGCGCACTCGCGTCTTTGTTTGGGTGTACACGGCCGGGCGGAGCGGGGCGGGGCGGGGCGGGGCGTCAACGCCGCGCCGATGCTTGATTCGGCCGGCGGGGGCACCAGCCAGGGCCCAGGGGCGCGCGCCGCGCACTCGCGTCTTTGTTTGGGTGTACACGGCCGGGCGGAGCGGGGCGGGGCGGGGCGGGGCGTCAACGCCGCGCCGATGCTTGATTCGGCCGGCGGGGGCACCAGCCAGGGGCCCAGGGGCGCGCGCCGCGCACTCGCGTCTTTGTTTGGGTGTACACGGCCGGGCGGAGCGGGGCGGGGCGGGGCGGGGCGTCAACGCCGCGCCGATGCTTGATTCGGCCGGCGGGGGCACCAGCCAGGGGCCCAGGGGCGCGCGCCGCGCACTCGCGTCTTTGTTTGGGTGTACACGGCCGGGCGGAGCGGGGCGGGGCGGGGCGGGGCGTCAACGCCGCGCCGATGCTTGATTCGGCCGGCGGGGGCACCAGCCAGGGGCCCAGGGGCGCGCGCCGCGCACTCGCGTCTTTGTTTGGGTGTACACGGCCGGGCGGAGCGGGGCGGGGCGGGGCGGGGCGTCAACGCCGCGCCGATGCTTGATTCGGCCGGCGGGGGCACCAGCCAGGGGCCCAGGGGCGCGCGCCGCGCACTCGCGTCTTTGTTTGGGTGTACACGGCCGGGCGGAGCGGGGCGGAGCGGGGCGGAGCGGGGCGGAGCGGACACGGCGGTGGGGGCGCCGTGGAGGGGCCCCCGCGCCGGGCCGCGGGGCTTTTGAAGGCCGATGGCCGCGCCGGCCGGGCTCGCCTACAAGTAGGTACGCAGTGACCTCGACGTGGTGTGGGTTTGGTTTCCACGACGCTCTCCAGCGAGAGGGGGAGTTGACTGCCAAGCTGTCTGTCGCTGTACGGGATGGGCTTTTAATATGCTAGAGGCTGTCTGCTTGTTAGGTTAGCGGCTGGCTCGGTTACTCGGGCCGCTCTCCCCCGGGCCCGCAAGGGGGATGGCAAGCGGCCTTGGCCGTGGGTCGCACCGTGCCCTGCCCTCTCTGCAGGACTGAGAGTCGTCGCTCTGTCTCTCTCGCCCCCACGCGGGCCGCCCCATGAGTGGGAGAGAGATAGACGGAATGAGTGTGGTGTGAGGTCGTCGCCCGCATCCCGTCGTTACTTTGCCCCCGTTTGGCCGTTCGGCCCCTCGTGGGGGCTCGGCGGGGCTCGGCGGGGCTCGGCGGGGCTCGGCCAGGCACGGCGATGACGTCCACCGCTACGCGCTACTCCCATTGTTCGTGCGGCGGTGTGGCGACGCGGCGTGAAGGACGTGAAGGACGCCGTGGCGGTGCCGGCAGTGCGCAGTGCAGGCGTCAGTCACACTTGCTGCCGGTCCTATGATGCTGGCCCCGCCGGGCCCCGCAGGGTTAGCAACCCTCTGATTCTTTGATTGGAGAGGATGCCCTTCATGTCGGGGGCGCCGCGCTGGCCGCGGGCTGGACCAGACAGCGGCGTGACGTGGCGCTCTCGAGACGACGGCGTGGTTGGCGCGCGGCCAGACCGGCGTGGACGACGCGGAGCTCGGTGGCGAGGCGACCCTGCAGCAGCCGCGAGTCCCAAGAGTGTTCTGGGTTAGGGCGCGGTGCCAGCGTGCCGGCCGGGCGGGCGGAGTTCGCGGGTACCGAGTCACACGCACACAAGCGGAGGCTTATCGACAAGTGGCCCTCGACTGACTAGGCCCCGCGGGCCGCTAGGCTGGTGTCCCTTTTTCCGCCTTCGTGAGACAGCGCGGCGGCACACTGAGAGTCGCTCCGTCTCTCTCGCGCTCATACGACACGCCCCACGAGTGCGAGAGAGACAGCGCGGCGGCACACTGAGAGTCGCTCCGTCTCTCTCGCGCTCATACGACACGCCCCACGAGTGCGAGAGACAGCGCGGCGGCACACTGAGAGTCGCTCCGTCTCTCTCGCGCTCATACGACACGCCCCACGAGTGCGAGAGCGAGGGGGTATGCACTCGCGTAATAGTCGGTACACTCTATCTGTAATAGCACGCGTAAAATACGCGTAATAGTCGCGTATAGCCGAAATTGTCAAAATTTTATCATTTTGGTGTGTTTTAGGCCGTTTTTAGCTATATTCCGATTAATTTTGGCGTAATAGAGCGTAATAGCGTAATAGTCGGTACACAGGTTCAGACAGCGCATACCCCCTCGTGCGAGAGAGACAGCGCGGCGGCACACTGAGAGTCGCTCCGTCTCTCTCGCGCTCATACGACACGCCCCACGAGTGCGAGAGAGACAGCGCGGCGGCACACTGAGAGTCGCTCCGTCTCTCTCGCGCTCATACGACACGCCCCACGAGTGCGAGAGAGACAGAGCGACCGGCCCACGTCGACTCCTTTCCCTGCCCTGCTCGGCCATGCCTACGCGGCTACGTACGCGGCCACGCAAGTTACGTGACCGTACCTGGACTCTGAAGGCGGGGCTTCCCTCGCGGCGGGCCGCGGCAGGCGCCGTGAGTGCGACGGAGAGAGAGAGTGGTCCCATCCCGCTCGGGCTGGCGGTGGCCGTGAAAGGCTGAAGGCTGCTCCCGGTGCGCGCGTCCTGGCGCGTCCTCGAGTCCCCGTCGGCCCCGTCGGCAGCGCGGTGCGGTGGGGGCGCGGGGAAGGCCAGCACTAGCCAGGCTCGGGGCAGTTATGGGGTCAGGGGGCGTGGCGCCATGGGCGTGGCGCCATGGGCGGGGCGGGGCGGTCCGTCAGGGGATTCGCGGGCCAGACCGGGCCGGACTGCGCCGTGAATACTCAGCCATCAATCACGAAGCCATTTTGCACTTGTTCCCTCCGTCTCCCCCTTTTGGTGGCGCGGCCGGCGGGGCGGGCCAGCGACGCCAAAGGAAAGGGCAGTCAGTCAAATCCGTGCAGGGAGGGGGGGGGGAAATGCCGCGGTCGTTGTGGCGCCCAAATGGGGCGCCATAGCCGTGCGTGCTCTCTCTCTCCCTCTCTCCACCTCTGTCGCGCTCTGTGCAATGAGCGTCGAGGCGGCCGGGGGTTGGGCCTGTTCCAACGCACCCCACACGGGCGGCAGGGCCCTGCATGGGGCACGGGGCGCCGGGACCCCACCGGCAGTGGCACTCGCTGGCGGTCGCTTTGATGTTGTTTTTGTGCGCACTTCGGCCGCTGGCTGTGCACTGGTGTGTGGCTGGGCACGCCAAGGCAGTGAGTGGCCATGGCCGCGGTGCCAGTTCGCAGTTTCCCCTTTGCCACCCCTCGCGCCGCTGGCTTAGCCCCCGCCTCTGTTTCCCGTTGTCTTAAATCGCTTGTTCAAAAATACTCTTTATTTGGCGGTGGCTGGCCGCCGCCGGCAGCCCGCCAGTGTGGTGTGCGTGGTGCTCTAGAAGTCTGCCGCTGATAACCGCCTCCCCTCTCCCGCGGCCGCCCGCCTCGGCAGCGTGTTTGGGATGCTTCGATGTCTCGCCCCGTTTGGCGCGGAATCCGCCCGCACTGACGACGGAAGACGCAGGGAATGATCGTCTGTCTCTCTCGCACTCGTGGGGCGCCTCGTGGGGGTGCGAGAGAGACGGAGCGACTCCAACACGGAGGGTGCGGCCAGCTTGTCTCACGCCCTGGGGATGAACGAACTCGGCCTGGCACAGTGGGCCGGAAGACCGTTGGAGGCGGCCAAAACTCTAGACGCGTTTTGAGCTCCAGAGTCGCTAAACAGGAATCGAACCGAACGTGTGACCCCACCAATGGATTGCTCTCCGAACGAGGAACCCATTGGTGGGGTCACACGTTCGATTCCAGTCCCATTTAGCGACTCTGGAGCTCAACGCGTCTAGAGTTTTGGCCGCCTCCAACGGTCTTCTGGCAAATCCACTGTGCCTGGGCGGTCCATCTCTCTGTCTCTCTCGGGCCGCAGCGTGATGGCTGGCCGATGTGCTCTCCTCTCGCTTTTGACGGGCTGATGTACGGTATTGCTCTGGCCTGGCAAATTGACCGGCCAAAAGATGTGGCGGGGCGAGCATGCCTGGCCGGCCGGCCTGGCGTAGCTTGGCGCTAGCGGTACCAGCCTAGCGCGGCCAAGGACTTTAAGTGACCTAATGAGCTCAGGATGACGTGTGCGATGCACGGCACGCCACGGCACGCCCGCATCGGGCTCGGGTTGGGGCCACGTGGGGACTCTGTCATAGCACATTTTGCCCTTGGCCACTTGGCAGACAGACAGGCTGGCAGGTGGACAGCCGGGCATCCCAGTTACCCTGCGTCGCCAAACGCGCCAGGTCGCCAGGTCGCCGCCGCTGGGCCAAGTTCGCACGCTGCGTGGGCGTGGGCCGGCCGGCCTGCCCCTGCTGCCCTGCTACTTCCTTTGGTGTGAGGCTAAATGAAATGAATTCTGTTGCAGTGCCATGGATGCGGAAGGAGCCGCCGCCGACCAACAACCCGCCGGCCCCGTGAGTGAAAATGTCCAGTTCCCGTCTCCGCCGCGTTAAACTGAATGGCCACTGCGGCCTTTGCTTGACGGTGGACTGTTTTTTCTGTTGCAGTTCATGTGGGTGTGTCAGAAACAAGGTTGCGGCTACATAGTGCTGGGTGACAGATACAAAAAAGAGCACGAGCGGAGTGAGTATCGACCAGACAAGAGGCAATGCAATTGGGCCGAGGGGGTATGCACTAGCGTAATAGTCGGTTCACTCTATCTGTAATAGCACGCGTAATAATACGCGTAATAGTCGCGTAATAGCCGAAATTGTCACATTTTGATCAATTTTGGTGTGTTTTAGGCCGTTTTTTAGCTAAATTCCGAATAATTTGAAGCGTAATAGAGCGTAATAGCGTAATAGTCGGTACACAGGTTCAGAGAGTGCATACCCCCTCGAATTGGGCTGAAGCGGTAATGTTTTTTAGCAGATGATACGTTCACGTATCAGCGTGCTTGTACTCTCGTGCAGAGAGTACCGAGTTTCCGGCTAGCCAGGCAGCAGTTGCCTCGTTGCCTGACTAGCAAGCCTAGAAGAGGCCGAGCGCCTCGCTGGCAAGGCAGCGGCTGGCTGGCCTGCCTAGAAGATTATGAGCGGAGGGCCCGCAGCGTGCCGCGCCGCGCCGCGCTCGCGCCGCTCAATGAATCGGGGCGCCTGCGGAGGCTCGGGTTGCGCGCGCGGCATGTTTAACACAAAACAATGGCACGTTAGGATATTCAAAAGTTATACTAAAATTGACATTTTCATGAATTACCATGCGTGAGAAATTTGTCAAAAAAAGGGTTCCGAGTGTTTACTTTTTGAAAGAAATTGACAAAATGTCACATTCATACATTTCAATAAACATCCCCATAAGTATCGTCTGCTTTCACGTTAGCGTTAGCGTTTTTTTAATGTCTAACTCGTTTTTCAGAAAAACGCCACAAAATGCAGTGGGAGAGAGTGTCTGAAACAGAGTACGCTCAACACATGAAGCAGTACGGCGGGCGGGGTAAGCAAACTTTCTTCTTAACGTTCAGCAATGCATTTGGCTTCAATATTTTGTTTCTAAAGCGATCTCTAATTATGGTTTTCCCCTTAGTTCGCAGCCAAGGTAAGCTGGGAGAGCTGGGGCAGGGCGGGAGGCAGGGAGAGGACAGGCAGGAAGAGGAGGGGCAGGAAGAGGAGAGACAGCAAGAGCGCCTCGCCTCGCGTTGCTGGCCGCGGCAGTGCGCGCGGCGAAAGTCGTTTGGCTCATCGCTCCTTGGCATTGATAGTGGCCGTGGTAGCCGTAACAATCGCGCATTTTGTGAAAGAAGCATGAAATTTTGCACACACGTTCTTAAAGGCCTAATGAACGATTTTGTCCGTGTTCCTTTTGATTTTGACGGCCCGTTCAACCTGGGCCGTTCAATTTGTTCAAATTGAACATAATTTTTTAAATGCGTGTTATGGGAGCTATTTAGTCATGCGAGGCGACTTTTCCGCACAATTCGATGGTGCTGAACACGAATCAAGGCTCAGACAGGTGATTTGAACACTTTTGAACACTCTTTTTGAACATTTTCGTACATTTCAGTGCATTTTCTTGAAACGCTTCTGGAACGCCGTAAACGTGCTGCGAAGCCATTGCATTTCGTCTGGCACCTTTCTCCACACCTTACCTGACGTGCATGAACACACAGGGAACGTCCAGGAGCCCGTTCCGAACGCTGTTTGGAACACCAAGTTGTACAAAATTCAGATTTGTCGAAATAAATCGTTCTGCACGTCGTTTCAATGGGAAACGGGGACGCTGATGACGAATCTGGACTCGGGAATAGTGTTGGCGTACTCTGGAACGAGCTGCGAACTGTTCCGAACACCGGCTGGAACACCGAGAGGAACAAAATGAAGATTTATCGGAGAGAAGCGTTCTGCGCGGCGATTCAATGGGAAACGGGGACGCTGATGACGAATCTGGACTCGGGAATAGTGTTGGCGTACTCTGGAACGAGCTGCGAACTGTTCCGAACACCGGTTGGAACACCGAGTGGAACAAAACGAAGATTTATCGGAGAGAAGCGATCTGCGCGGCGATTCAATGGGAAACGGGCACGCTGATGATGAATCCAAGCTCCATGTTTCTCTATCCGAAACGGATGATGCGTTCAGTCGTTGCAGAATATTGTAAAGAATTATGTTGGCTACACTGTAGCGGCCTTCTCACCCTGCGCCTTCCCTGCTCGATTGTCAACTTTTATCAACAATGCGCCGCCGCTCTTCTGCTAGAGGCTACCTACATTGATTATTTTCTTAATGCTGGTAATTTGGTGCGTATGTCCGACTTCTTGGCTTCAACGGCGCTGCTTTGGTATGTTTTCCCCCCTGAAAATGTGTTGTATTGGTGCAGATTGAGAATGGCGGGAAAGGGCGTGGGGGGCATTGGCCGCGGAAAGAGTAGGCTGTCCTTGGCTGGCCCAGTTTCTCTGTCGGAAGAAACCATTGCGGTTGATTGGGCCAAGTGCGTGATCTGCCAATCATTATCAGGCGAAAAGTTGGAGTGCCCAGGGCTGAATCCCATAATTTCTAGACGAAATTCAGGGTATTTGAGCGTCGCCAGCAAGTTCGCTACCTTGGCTCAATTCGATCATGTCCTCCCATCCAAAATGCGTGTTCAAAAACTTGATGCCGGCACGGGATACGAAAACACGAGGAAATTATCATTGGAGCAGAAACATCATGCTTGAATTTGTCCACATTTTGTTCCACTCGGTGTTCCAACCGGTGTTCGGAACAGTTTGCAGCTCGTTCCAGAGTACACGAACACTATTTCCAAATCCAAATTCGTCATCTGCGTGCACGTTTCCCATTGAATCGCCGCTCAGAACGCTTCTCTCCGATAAATCTTCATTTTGTTCAACTCGGTGTTCCAGCCGGTGTTCGGAACAGTTCGCAGCTCGTTCCAGAGTACGCCAACACTATTCCCGAGTCCAGATTCGTCATCAGCGTCCCCGTTTCCCATTGAATCGCCGCGCAGAACGCTTCTCTCCGATAAATCTTCATTTTGTTCCTCTCGGTGTTCCAGCCGGTGTTCGGAACAGTTCGCAGCTCGTTCCAGAGTACGCCAACACTATTCCCGAGTCCAGATTCGTCATCAGCGTCCCCGTTTCCCATTGAAACGACGTGCAGAACGATTTATTTCGACAAACCTGAATTTTGTACAACTTGGTGTTCCAAACAGCGTTCGGAACGGGCTCCTGGACGTTCCCTGTGTGTTCATGCACGTCAGGTAAGGTGTGGAGAAAGGTGCCAGACGAAATGCAATGGCTTCGCAGCACGTTTACGGCGTTCCAGAAGCGTTTCAAGAAAATGCACTGAAATGTACGAAAATGTTCAAAAAGAGTGTTCAAAAGTGTTCAAATCACCTGTCTGAGCCTTGATTCGTGTTCAGCACCATCGAATTGTGCGGAAAAGTCGCCTCGCATGACTAAATAGCTCCCATAACACGCATTTAAAAAATTATGTTCAATTTGAACAAATTGAACGGCCCAGGTTGAACGGGCCGTCAAAATCAAAAAGAACACGGACAAAATCGTTCATTAGGCCTTTAAGAACGTGTGTGCAAAATTTCATGCTTCTTTCACAAAATGCGCGATTCTTATGGTGTTTGGCGTGTACCACGGCCACTATGACCTGGCTGCCACGCCGCCATCGGGTCCCCCGCCCCGTCTCGCACGCAGAACTAGACTTAGCCTTTTGTGTTTTGTGTTACAGGACAGGCAACCTCTTGGGGATCTCCCGCAGCAGCCCCCGCGGCAGCAGCCCCCGCGGCAGCAGCCCCCGCAGCCGGACGCTGTGGTCCAGCTGAGGGGCCAGCTGCTCCACCTCCAGGCAAAGGTGGAGCAGCTGGAGGCGCCTTGATGTCTACAGTCGTAAAGCTACCTCAACATCTCAAGCTGTATTTGCCTTTTCAGTATGCCCAAGAAACATTGCAGAGTTACTGCAGACCCATTTTGGGCCAAAGACTCGTTTCTGTCTCTCTGGCACTCGTGGCGCCAGATGGGGATGCAGCCCCTCGCCCGGGGCGCGGCGACCTTCCCTTTGGTCCTGCTTGACGGTAGGCTGCCTTTCTGTTGCAGGAAAAAACGTGGAAGTGCGTGGATTGTGGACTCACATACCTATCACGCGACAACGCCGTAAAACACGTCCGGAAGCGTGAGTATCGACGGGACGAGAGGCAATGCAATGAAGCGGTGCTGCTTATTTAATTTCTAACTTGTTTTTCAGCCAACAACAACTGCTCGCGGGAACCAGATGTCATGTACCAACCCAAAGACGTTGTTGACGGCAGGAGGAAGAAGAAAAGTAAGTACACTTTCTTTAAAACGTGCAGCAATGCATTTGGTGTCAATATTCTGTTTCTGAAGTGACGTCTAATCCTGGTTTTCACCTTTGTTCGCAGAGCCGGTAAGCATCATGAAGTAGATCCCCGTTGGTAGCTCTACGTGCCGCTCCCCTGACGACGCTCTGGTTGGCCCAGCCCGGGTCCTGGATCCTCCCCCCACCAAGGCCTCGCCTCGCGTTGCTGGCCGCGGCAGTGCGCACGGCGGACGTCGTTTGGCTCATCGCTCCTTGGCATTGACCTGGCTGCCACGCCCCGTCTCGCACGCAGAACTAGACTTAGCCTTGTGTGTTTCGTGTTACAGGAAAGGCAACCTCTGGCCAACTTGGGGCAACAGCCCCCGCGGCGGCAGCGGCGGCAGCCGCGGCAGCCCGAGGAGCCCCCGCAGCAGCCCCAGGAGCCCCCGCAGCAGCCCCAGGAGGACCTGAGGCCCGAGGTGCTCCGCCTTCGCGAGAGGGTGGCGCACCTCGAGGCTCTGCTGCAGGTGCCGCCGAAAATGGTGAGTTACTGGTGTACTGTTGTGGACGGTTTCTCAGACCTATCCTGCCCAGGGTTCTCTTGGCGCGCGAGAGGTATCGCAGTGGATGTTAGGTTTGGGAAAGGCAAGACACAAGGAACGACGTAACACGGAGTAAAGTTACTTGTCACTATAACTCACAGTTCTCGTCGGTGGTTCAGGTTCGATACACAGTGCCCTCGGGCGGGCGAGTCGGGGTGTGCACGCGTGCTGCCGTGCGCGTCGCGTGGGACGTGCCACACTGCGAGACTACCCCCGTCCGACGAGGGCCTGCACTCTAAATGTCTTACGAAGAAATTTCCCATATTACGAAGGAAATGGCGCAAGCATAATACGAAGGTGATTTTTCTTCGTATTACGAAGGTTTTTCTTTGTATCTTACAATGAAAAAGCTTAAAAGATTCGTATTACGAAGGAATATTGCTTCGTATTATGCTTGCGCCGAATTCACTGTAACATACGAATAACATAGGTCAAATTTCATTGTAAGACATTTAGAGTGTGCAGGCCCCATCCAAAAAGGGGCGGGGGCCGAATATCTGTTTGTTCCCCGAAATCTGGCAGTCCTCTGAGCGTCTTTCTTTATCCCCGCACTGTTTAGAGCGCATCTCGTTAACCGGTGCTGTCCCACTAGGGGTCGCCGCCCGAGGGGGCAAAAACTCGGGATTTTCGTGTACACATGATTCGGAAAACGCAATGATTTCATGGCTGATTCGCCTTATTTCGCGACGCACCAGGGTGATGTTGAGCGTGATTGTGTGTGATTGTGCTCGGAAAGAAATGATTTCGGACTGATTTTGCCTGGTTTCGTGTGATTCTGCCTGATTTCGGTCGAATTTAGTGATTTTGGTTGATTTCGGATTGCTTGATTTCGCGTGATTCTCAATGATTCGCATGTGATTTCGGGGGCCGTGTACACATGATTGCGCGAGGTTTCGCCCCCTCGTCGCCGCCGCTGGGCCAAGTTCGCACGCTGCGTGGGCGTGGGCCGGCCGGCCTGCCCCTGCTACTTCCTTTGGTGTGAGGCTAAATGAAATGAATTCTGTTGCAGTGCCATGGATGCTGCCGCCGGCCCCGAGGAAAATGCGAGTGTGGGTGAAAATGTCCTGTTCCCGTCTCCGCCGCGTTAAACTGAATGGCCACTGCGGCCTTTGCTTGACGGTGGACTGTTTTTTCTGTTGCAGCTCATGTGGGTGTGTTCGACATGCGTCGATAAAGTGGTCAAGACGGATAGGTCCATGAGGGACCACGTAAAGAGTGAGTATCGACCTTCGACACCCAGCTCTCTAGTACTCATGAAGTGCGTCCCTCGCGTTGCGCGTCGTTACGAGACGCTGCTAGCACGCATCGCGTAGCTGCCCCCCTCGCCCATTCCCTTGCCGAGACGCCACGTCCCGCCGCGCCCCGCAACAGTCTACACACACTCGCACTTGAGCCTTGAGTGCGTAGAACGCATAGTGCAGCGCCCCACCGAACCCCAGTCCCTCTCGAGAAGCGGCGCGTCGGCAGTCGGCAGTGTGCGCCACTCTTGCTTATTTATCTTGAGGTCGGGTTCGGGTGGCGCGCCGGCCGGCCGGCCCCGCTTGGAGATGAGGCTGACACGCCGCGTGCCGCAAGGCGCCTTGCCCTAGTACCGAACACAACTTTTACGGGTATTGAGTATTTATGTGATTAGCCACCAAATTGTGCATCCTCGCGTTGAAACAACGAAAATGATACCCAACACAAGTGGTATCGGACATATGAGTGTCCCACCGTCATTGCGAACATGTTTAACACAAAACAATGGCACGTTAGGATATTCAAAAGTTATACTAAAATTGACATTTTCATGAATTACCATGCGTGAGAAATTTGTCAAAAAAAGGGTTCCGAGTGTTTACTCTTTGAGAGAAATTGACAAAATGTCACATTCATACATTTCAATAAACATCCCCATAAGTATCGTCTGCTTTCACGTTAGCGTTAGCGTTTTTTTAATGTCTAACTCGTTTTTCAGAAAAACGCCACAAAATGCAGTGGGAGAGAGTGTCTGAAACAGAGTACACTCAACACATGAAGCAGTACGGCGGGCGGGGTAAGCAAACTTTCTTCTTAACGTTCAGCAATGCATTTGGCTTCAATATTTTGTTTCTAAAGCGATCTCTAATTATGGTTTTCCCCTTTGTTCGCAGCCAAGGTAAGCTGGGAGAGCTGGGGCAGGGCGGGAGGCAGGGAGAGGACAGGCAGGAAGAGGAGGGGCAGGAAGAGGAGAGACAGCAAGAGCGCCTCGCCTCGCGTTGCTGGCCGCGGCAGTGCGCGCGGTGGACGTCGTTTGGCTCATCGCTCCTTGGCATTGACCTAGCTGCCACGCCGCCGTCTCGCACGCAGAACTAGACTTAGCCTTGTGTGTTTTGTGTTACAGGACAGGCAGCCGCTGGCTGTGCTGCCCCAGCAGCCCCAGCAGCCCCAACAGCCCCACCAGCCCCCGCCGCCGCCGCTGCAGCAGGAGGTGGCGGAGCTGCGAAGCCAGGTAGCCACACTCCAGGCCGAGGTGGAGGAGCTGAAGGCGCGGCAGGAAGGGGTGAGTTACTAGTGTACTAGTGTACTGTTGTGGACGGTGTCTCAGACCTATCCTGCCCAGGGTTCTCTTGGCGCTAGAAAGGTATCGCAGTGGATGTTAGGTTTGGGAAAGGCAATTGACGCAAGGAACGACGTAACACGGAGTAAAGTTACTTGTCACTATAATTCACAGTTCTCGTCGGTGGTTCAGGTTCGATACACAGTGCCCTCGGGCGGGCGAGTCGGGGTGTGCACGCGTGCTGCCGTGCGCGTCGCGTGGGACGTGCCACACTGCGAGACTACCCCCATCCGATGAGGGCCTGCAGGCCCCATAGGGGCGCCCTTAAGGGGGCTCATTGGGGTTGCGCCGTCCGCGCGTGAAGAGTGATGGGAGTTGATTCAGTTTACAGATCATGCAGGGGTATTTACTAAATTATTTTCCGTTGGGGAAAAATCTTCCTTTGTCTTTCATTGGGACGGAAAGTCTTGAAAAACTTTTTGGGTTATCCTAAAGATGTATAGAGGAGAATTTAGAGACTGGATTTTCAAATTCAACTTTTGTCCTAAGATACAAATTTTCAAATTTTTATTGTATTGTATTGTTTATTTTCAGCATAAGTAGTTATATACACAATTTGTACACATCGCTGATGTCACAGTAGTGAAATTAGGCTCATTTCGCCTCATTTAAAGAAAAAAGAAACATATAGATTAAAGACAATACATAAATAGTATCACAGTTGACTTATCTACTACCTTCAATGAATTCATCTACAGAATAGAATTCCATGTCCATCAGCCATTGCTTCACTTTTTTTTAAGAATCTTTTGTTATCACTAATATCCTTGAATACTGATGGTAATTTATTATACATTTGGGCCGAATGATCAAAGACTGATTTATTGCTGCTGTGTTCTCTGAACACACTTTTCCCATTCCTAGTATTATACTGGTGCTTTTCACCAACAGTCAAAGAATTGCAAAGTCTAATATGTTTTACACATTGGTACAGATGTATTGAGGGAAAAGTTAGTATTTTGAGTTTTCTAAAGAGGCCCCTGCATGTTTTCCTGTTGAGAGATGGACCATAGATGAGAAGTCTAACAGCTTTTTTTTTTTGCTTTCTAAAAATGGATTTAGTTACAATACTAGCACAGCTAGGATTTCCCCATATTAGGGCACCATAGGTCAGATGGGAGTGGACATTAGCATAATAGACATATAGTGCTTCTGATCGATGTAGCATCTGAATTGCCTGGGATAGGGTATAGATCCCTCTATTAAGTTTAGTTAGGCAGCTTTCAATGTGCGTTTTCCACTTGAGATCATTTGTTAGGGTCAGCCCAAGGAAATTTACTTTTTTGACAATTTTTATGGTACCACTCTGGGTGCAGATTTTATCAAGGGTTTGAGCTGTATTAAAGATCATTGCAAAGGTTTTATCCCAATTTAGTGCCAAATTGAGTGAAGAAAATAGATCAGCAATTTTGTCAATTATTTTTTCAGCAACTTCCCTTGCTTGGTCGAGGGTGGGTGCTTTAATGATGATGTTAGTATCATCAACATACAAGACAGATTTTCCCCCTAGTTGTCTGATAGTCTCTTCAATGCTATTAACATATATTAGAAACATAAAAGGACCAATTACGGTTCCTTGTGGCACATTGAACTTAACTGTTTTCATATTAGATCTTATTTTGTTAATAGTACCTTCGCTATCGAGGTGTTGTACTTCAACACATTGAACTCTTTCTTGTAAGAAACTTTTCATAAGTTCATGGGCGTTACCCCTCAGTCCACTCTTATACATTATATCAAGTAATATGTCGTGCTTGACACAGTCAAACGCCTTGCTAAGGTCTAAGAAAATAGCAATGACAGTTTCTTTGTCACATTTAGCAGTAGCTATGGTGTCTACTGCATATGTAACTGCATCTATTGTTGACTTCCCTTTTTTATATCCAAATTGAAAGTCACTTATTAGATTGTTATTTCTAAAAAAGGGTTCTACCCTATCAAGGAGGATTCTTTCGAATACCTTCGAGAATGAGGACGTTATGGTCAACGGCCTGTAATTATCAGGTCTTTGTTTAGATTTGTTTTATGTACTGGCTTTACTAGGCCTTCCTTGATTTTCTCAGGATAGGTACCTGTACTCATAATTAAATTTCCTATGTGTACAAGGGGTTTTGCCAGATTGTCAATGCACTTTTTGATTATAATATTGGATACACCATCTGTACCAGTTGATTTAGAGTACGCCAGGCGCGGATTGGAGGAACAGGCAGCGAGACATCGCGTAGCCTGTTACGACAAGACGCGGTCTAGCGTTTTGTGCAAACCTCGCACACCCCTCAATGTGCGGGACGGGCCAAAGTTGCCGATGTGTATCGCTTCTTTTCCTGTTATTACAGATAAGAGTTTACAACTTAAAAGGAGGAAACGATCTTTTGTCACAGGAGAGAGAACAATTGACTGAAGAAATAAGAAAGTTGAAAGCAGAGTAAGAAGAAACCAAAGAAATGGCTGAGGCCAGGTACCGTGACAGAATGCAGCCGATAAGGTAGTTCAGGCGTTATGAGAGCATTGTCATGACAAATTGCTAAAATTTTTCCGATGAATTCTTTGAAGCTTTCTAAGCAAAAGATGTCCTACAAAAAATTTGGATCATGGGCTAATTGGCTGAGCGATAGCGAAGCCTGTTACTCCAGTGGGGTTCAAAAGTTTTTCCTGTCTGTCCGTCTGTGTGTCCGCACTACTCCTCCTGAACGGCTCAGCCGATCTCGGTGAGATGTAGCACACTTTTTAGGTATGTCCTTAGCTCGGCGCACGCGAAATTTCACTATCCTTGTTAAACTGCTTTCGTTTTTATAGCCGAATAACATTTAACGGCGAAAAATCGAATTATTTTTGCAGGCAGATCATTATTTTCTTAAAGATACGAGGGTCCAGCCCGGACAAGTGAAAAAGTTACAAGGGTCAAGATTGAGTTCTGTACATGAACCAACTCTAGAGGGAAGGGGGGTCTGGGGGGGGGGGGGAGCCCCCCAGCACGCATCAAGTTAAAAGCAACCGAAGATGAACAAGCCATTGCCTGCCGAAGGCAGGCTAGCGCCGCAGGCCAAGGTACGTACGCCAGGCACGGATTGGAAAAACAGGCAGCGAGACATCGCGTAGCCTGTTACGACAAGACGTGGTCTGGCGTAAACCTAACTTGTAATCCAGCAGCATGCGAAACGAAAAATGCTTCAGACAGTTTTTGAATTGACAGTAAAGAATCTTGTGCAAAATAAATTGTTTTGTAGATTTAGCAGGCTCATTGGGCGCGTCCGTGGCTCGCCACACACCAAGAATTGGCTTTTGTTACCCCTTTATTCTTAGTAAGCAAAATCCACCCATTAAACGGCAGAAAGGGGCAAGATTTACAGGAGCGGGAGGAGGATTTCGGCCATAGACGGTGCTAGCACGGCATGTAGGGGTGTTTACTGAAAAGTGGTGACCAGACCGGTTCGGTGGACCCGGTTTCGACAATGTCTGCCGTTTCCACGAGTTGGCCAGATCAGGATTCGTGGATGAGAGGGGTCGACCGACTAAAATATTGGATTGCGCTTTACAATGGGTCTGCTCAGATATAACCTAGATGAAACCTTCACCACAATGAGCTCTACACAGTAAATGTCTTACGGTGAAAGGCTGCACCAACATAATATGGTGGCGATTTTCTCCATAATACCAACGAAATTCGTCAAAATCTCTATAAGGTGCAGTGAATTCTCAATGGTGTGTTACGAAGTCAGCTGCACCACCATAATACGTATGGAACATCTTCCCTGTACAACATTTAGAGTGTACTCGTTGCTTCAACGTTTCTGAGACAGCTTGCCGAACGCAAGCGCCGCAGGCCAAGGCAGGTGTAAACGCCAGGCGTGGACTGACGTACTGGCGCAGTATCGCACAGCCTGTTATGACAAGCCACACGGTATAAGGTCAACGAAGAATCGCTTCGTATCACGAAGAAAATGCACGAAGGCATTGTAAAATATGCGAAGAAGTGCTTCGTATTATGAAGCAAAATCCTTCGTAACACGAAGCATTTCTTCATTGGCCGAGTGATAGCGAAGCCCGTTACTCCACACTGTGGCAAAAAGCTACGGAAAATTCTGTAAACAGCTTGTGGTAATTCTCCGTAGGCCCCTTATCAATATTCTACGTAGGCTCTTACAGTATTTTCTGTAGGACCGCACAGTATTCTCCGTAGGACCGCACAGTGATCTCCGTAGGACTATACAGTCTTCGAGGTCCTACGGAGAAGACTGTGCGGATTTACAGAGAATACTGTGCGGCCCTACGGAGAATACTGTAAGAGCCTACGGAGAATATTGATAAGAGGGCTACGGAGAATCCTGGCAAAAAAATTAACAGGATTTTCCGTACCTTTTTGCCACAGTGCAGTGCGGTTGAAAAGTTTTGTCTGTCTGTGTGTGTACGCTACTCCTCCTGAACGGCTCGGCCGATCTGGCTGAGATTTTGCAGGCTTATTAGGTATGTTCTTGGCCCGGCACACGCCAAATTTCACTATCCGACCTCATGTGGGTTGGTTTTTATAGGCGAAAAGCACCTGAAAAACGGCGAACACCCGAGTCTTCTGCAGGCAGATCACTCCTGTCTTAGAGGAAGGGGGGTCTGGCCCGAAAAGCCCCGAAAAGTTAAAAAGTTACAAATATCAAGATCGTGATATCTGTTGATGAAACAACTCTATCTAGAATGAAGGGGGTGTGCGTGCGGATCCTCCCCCCCCCCCCAAATATGCAACAAGTAAGAAGTCACCGACGATGGACAAGCCAATGCCTGCCGAGGGCAGGGGCAGGCTAGCGCCGCAGGCCAAAGTGGGTACGCCAGGCGCGGATTGGAGAAACAGGTCGCGAGACATCGCGAAGCCTGTTACGACAAGACGCGGTCTGGCGTAAACTTACCTTGTTGGCTGAGCGATAGCGAAGCCTGTTACTCCAGAGCGGTTGAAACGTTTTGTCTGTCTGTCTGTCCGTCTGTCTGCGTGTGTGCACTACTCCTTCTGAA
The DNA here is from genome assembly GCF_012932325.1 of Thrips palmi. NCBI lineage: Eukaryota > Metazoa > Arthropoda > Insecta > Thysanoptera > Thripidae > Thrips > Thrips palmi. The sequence continues at coordinate 8,693,451 of NW_023144630.1, read as the reverse complement.
CGGCTCGGCCGATGTGGGCCGATGTGGGTGAGACATTGCAGGCTCATTAGGTTTGTTCTTAGCTCGGTACACGCAAAATATTACTATCCCGGCTCCACTGGTTCAACCTAAAAATCGACTCCATATAAAAATCATTTTTTTTTTCAAACGCCCTATCGGGCGGGCAGTGGACTAGTTTGCCTTGGGCCACGCCACGCCACGCGCGGCGCGCCACTGTAGCAGCAGCACTGTCTAGGTCGGCCAAGAGGCTGGCTGAGCGGACGAGCGGACACACGGCGGAGGTGACCACTGCAAGAAAAAGTGTGGACAGTACAACAAAAACTGTACAATAAAAGTACAACAGCGATTGTAGAATGTACAACGAGAATCGTTCAAACCACAACGAGCCCTGGACTGCCCAGCACTCGTCGTGCCGGTTCCGTTGTACTTTGTACAACAATTGTTGTACTTGAAAAGTACACTAAATTCCTGATAAAAAATTTGCCAGAAATTTGTGTACTTTTGTTGTGGTTATTTTCTGCAGTGTAGTGTTGTCGTGTCCCACGTCGAGAGCCGTCGTCCGTCAACAAGACCCTCGGCATTCTCGTGAGACCGCAAGGCTTCAAACTTCAACAAGCCGAAGGCAAGCTGTGGAAGTGCCGCGGCCCGGGCAGGTGTGAATGCCAGGCGTGGATTATCGTAACTGGCGCAGCATCGCGAAGCCTGTTACGAAGAGACACGGTCTGGCGTATACCGACCCTACCGACCTGTTTTTAATCGCTTAAATTAAGAATTTTTTTGACTTCGAAATTTGTTACAGAGCGGTGGAGGACCCGCTAGCTTGAACCCCATTCATTGGTTAATTTAAATAAGGTAGGTGTACGCCAGACCGTGTCTTGTCGTAACAGGCTTCGCGATGCTGCGCCAGTTTCGACCATCCACGCCTGGCGTATACACCTACCTTGGCCTGCGGCGCTAACCTGCCTTCGGCAGGCTGCTTTCCCAGGCAGACCGTGGAAATGGGCGTGATCCCCTCAAAAATAGCATTTGGTCATCAAAATATCCACCAATCGGATTCAACTTTCGGTCGGAGAACCGAACGGGTTCTCTTTTCGTCATCAGCAGCCGCAAAAACATATAAAACGATATGAAACTTGACACAAAGTTGAAAGTACCTGAAAAGTTGTCTTTTTTCTGCCGTTTTTAAGTGTTTTTTGGCTAATATGGCCGAATGGATTGAGATAGAAAGCTGAATTTTAGTGTGTGGCAAGCCAAGAACATACCTAATGACCCTGCAAAATCTCAGCCAGATCGGCCGAGCCGTTCAGGAGGAGTAGTGCACACACACACGTAGACAGACAAACAGACAGACAAAACTTTTCAACCCCATTGGAGTAACGAGCTTCGCTATCGCTCAGCCAATAAACACATATACAGTGGGGGTGCTTTTGCCAATTAGCGCTAGCATTCAAATTAAGAATTTGTTTTATTGACTTTCGAAGCAGTTTGTCTCTTGTTCCTTGCTAAGGGTATTTACAGTGCGATGTGCTATCCGCTAAACCTGAACCCCATTCATTAGTTAATTGGTTGAGCGATAGCGAAGCCCGTTACTGCACTGGGGCTAGAAAGTTTTGTCTGTCTGTCTTTGTGTGTGGTTGTGTCAGTCAGCTCTACTCGTCCTGCACGGCTCGGCTGATCTGGCTGAGATTTAGCACGATCATTGGGTATGGCTTGCCACACACCAAAATTCAGCTCTCCACCTCAGTCCACCTGGTCATTTGAGCTAAAAAACACTTATGAACGGCAACAAATTAACTTTGTACTGACATTAGTGGACACGCAAAGTTTTTCATCCTTTCACATGTTTTGGAGGGTGCTGATAATCGAAATGGAATCCAATTCAAATCCGACCCAGCACAGTGGGCTGGGATCGCATTCTAGCCGCTTAAAAATAATTTTTTGAAAGTCGTCCAAATAGGCCGATTTTAAATGTATTTGATAGGAAATTTTCCGTAGATTCCAAATCTGGTCTTGGAATTGACGTGCGACAAATACTTTGGCCGCTACATGCCGTCAAAGTACAACATTCGGTAGAAGTTCCAAATTAATGCTAAAAATAAGCTGTTATATTTTTATACTTTGTGAGCGATTGGAATGCTAATTACAAACTTCCGCTGGGTTCCTCTTGAAGCTTAAGGTCTGCCCTTTAAAATGGTACCAATGTTTTTGTTTTCTGACCAAAGTTGAATGAACGGCGCTCCATTTTACCACAAATTACGCAAATTATCATTAAAAAAACGTAAAGTTTGAGATCTACTACCGAATCAACCCCAATCAAGCACGTCTGTACACTAGAAATTGACGTCAGGTATGTCTTGATAAATGATCAACCGAGAAAAGCTGCGCAAACTTGCGCAAACGCAAACGCAAGGCTCTAAAAATGTTATTTTACGCCGAAAAATTGCATTTTGTCAAAAAGTAGTGGACTGACGTCACGGGTGTGCTCGTTAGCACTGTGAGCGTGCTTGCGCACAAGCACACGATCAACGCTGCTGCTGCGCGCGCGCACAGCGAGTGGAGCGCGGTCTTAGTACAGCCGAGCTGTACAAATATTGCTCGCGGAACAGAAATGCAATGCAAATGGGTGTCAAACGACTGGTAACGTTTAAAAGTGGCCGATGCGTTTGACTATCGTCTCTTCCCCATGTCAAGTTTTGATCTACTTCCGCTAACATGACGTCTGTTTACTTCCGGTTCGGCATCAACGAAAGTTTCCTATTGTTGACGAGTAGAGAATAAGGAAAGCCACAAAAACCCGGGAAAGATCGCCTGCAACTGAACCTCAGACATTTGTTCGAATGTTTTACCGTGTTTTGCTTGTAACGTTTTCGGAAGTGACGCTATTTTAAAAAAGCTTTTTCTTTTCGCTTTCAATGTCTCATAGTGAAATTTGACCCATATTGTCTGTATTGTCTATTCAGTATTTTCATGTCCTCATGAATTTTATCCAAGTAACCAGGAATTCATTTTGCTTCCCTACCTTTTCCACGTCTAACACTGTTTGAAGGTCCAGCTAGGCCCTATTTTTAACATAACCCTTAAAACCATAGAGAGTCCTCAAAACAAACAAAAATGAAGAAAAATGGTCCTTTCTGAGGCCATAGAGCCTGAAATCAAAGTCTGAGGTCAACTTCGATGTCAAATTCGGCATCAGCACACTCAAAAACATGAGATAGGATGTTAATCTCAACACCAAAATTTTTGACCAACTACACCCTACCGAGATTTGAACCCGGGTTTCATGGATTCGGTCGCAGGTTCATCAAATTGTAAAATATGGTTAGGGAGTTATTTTGTGCCATTATAAGAAGCTACACACCAAATTTGAAGGCTCTACGACCAAAAGTGACAGAGAAATTAATTATAAGCGGCTAGAATGCGATCCCAGCCCACTGTGCGTTCGGTTCAAGTCCCATTTAGCGACTCTGGAGATCAAAACGCGTCTAGAGTTTTGGCCGCCTCCACCGGTCTTCTGGCCCACTGTGACGCGTCTCGAACACTTTCGACCGCCTCCACCGGTCTTTTAGCCCACTGTGCCCAGGTTTGATACCTAATGCGACAAAAGTTCGCCAGTGTTTTAGGGGAGTCAAACCAAAACTGTTATGCAGTTTGACCAGCGAACCAATCACATCACTCCGTACAGGTAAGGGGGTTCTGAGGGGCGGTGCCCCCCATAGCATGGAAGTTGAAACCGAAATTTGCTTTGATGTGCGATTTGAGTGGCGAGAGAGTCTGCCGAATGCAGGCCAGCGCCGCAGGCCAAGGTAGGTGTTAACGCCAGGCGTGGATTATCGGAACTGGCGCAGCATTGCGAAGGCGCTGTTAGCACAATCTACTGTCGCCAGTATTTTAGGGGAGTCAAACCAAAACTGTCATGCAGTTTGACCAGCGAACCCATCACCCCGTACATGAACGCCCCCAGCATAAATGTTGAAACCGTATTTCGCTTTGATGTGCGATTTGAGTGGTGAGAGAGTCTGCCGAATGCAGGCCAGCGCCGCAGGCCAAGGTAGGTGTTAACGCCAGGCGTGGATTGTCGGAACTGGTGCAGCATCGCGAAGCCTGTTAGCACAAGCCACTGTCTGGCGTACACCTACCTTGTAGTCGTGGAGGCTTTTGCATTCGCAGAAGGACATGGCAACAGTTTTTTTGAGAGCTGTTGAATTGTCCTCAACCACTTCGTTGGGAAAAGGTGCACCATTCCTCAAAAATTCATTTAGCCAGACTGGCATCTTGCCGTTTAGACAATACTTGGGCAACTGGTAGATGTACAGGAAGATGTGAGATGTGCGTCCACTTGGGGTCCGCAGTTTTTGAGCTACGGATCCTATAGCATCTATCGGCATGATGATGTACTGTTTGCTGGCGAAGCTAGCAAACTGACCGCATTGCGTAAGACCAGGGTGTGCTCATCCTCGTCAGACGCCATGACTGAAAGTAAACAGCCGAGAAAAGTAAGCATTAAAAATAATATATAGATAAAGTAAGTTAAGTTTAGTACTTGTGCCCAAAAAACCAGTCAATCTCTATCTGGTGAATTCAGCCTGCAAAAGGTTGAGTGTTTTTCATTGCCTGCAGGCATTTAACAGGGTCCGTATGGTTAGTTGGAATATTCAAGTCTTTATCCCTTTTTTGCTGCTTAGCCTTTATCAGGACGTCTTTGGTAAATAGATCAGGAGGTTCTTGGTCACGCTCATCCGTAGTCCTGCTTGCCTGTCGCTTCCTCCACAATGCTGTGGGCCTTCTCTGCAAGTCGTCTGTAACTTTGTCCTTCAGGTAATGCGACAAAAGCCTCTTCTTCTTATGATGTATTTCCTGGGTATCGTCCGCAGTCCACATTAGCTGTACAGGTTCCTCTTCCTTAGGCTCCGTCAATGTTTTTCCGACTCCCTCAGCACCACACTCATTGCATTTTGCTTCCAGCTTAATGTAGCATTCCCTATCTAACCGCTCTCACACAGTTTCCTCAGAATAGACCCTTTCAGTCATCACCCAGTGAAGAACATAATAGTGTCATCGTGCACCTTATTTGATGGCATTTCAAGTTTTGCTAGACCTTCTTGAGTTTGGTGCAGGCAGTATGATGTTAAATGGCATTCCCTGTATGCATCTGCATCTTGACTTACAATGTTAGCTAACCACAAGTAGGCTCTAGCTAACTCACTCTCTGCATCCTGTAGCTCATGTTCATTCTCCATAAGTGTCAACTTACTCATACTCTAAGTAATCAGAAATTAGGAAACAGATGCGCGCCACCTAGCGGCCACTGATACGGACTTCGTTCGGACTTATGGTTGTGACCAATGAGGGTTCAGCTTTTGACAGTGCACACAGTAACGGCCGTTAGGTGGCGCGCTACTGGATCCTGACTTTTTTATTACTTTTGTCCTTCTCCAGGCGATGACTGATAGGGTCCATACTCACAAGGTAGGTGCACGCCCGACCGTGTCTTATCGTAACAGGCTTCGCGATGCTGCGCCAGTTTCGGGCTAAGCCCCGGCAGAGTCCGGCCAAGTTCCTAGGAATGGGTCAACTCGTCCCGGTTTGGAAAAAATCCCCTAAACACAGGATGATGCCGGCTAACCCAATACAGAGTTGCACATCAAACACGGCAAGGGCTTCGCTGTCACACAGCCAACTAACCTTGGCGTCCGCCATGGAGCGGTCGTGATGAGTGCCCTTCGCCACGAACGCCGCCTTCACACACTCTGAGAAAAAATGACGGTAAATCTTGGATAATTTTTTTGCCAAACTTAACCGTACTTCAAAAACCAGTATCCTCCGTACAGTCTACAGTATTTACCGTACTTGTTTTACAAAATATTCCGTAGTCTTTTAACAGTAGTTACCGTTCTTCCGTACAGTCCATGCCGTAGGAAAGACCAGATCTGGTCCCAACAAAGGCCGCTTCCAAGAAGTGTCCACATCAGGATCTTGAAAAAAGGGGGTCGACCGACTGAAAAATTTTATTGCACCTTTCAATAGGTCTCGTCAAGACCTTACCAAAGAGTGGTCGGAAGAGGGGTCCAGGAGTCCGACTTCAGCAGTTGCGTACATCAGGAACTTGGAATAAGAGGGTCAATCGACTGAACAAAATTATAGTAGTTTTTGATAGGTATTAAAAGTACGGGATTGCCGGGTAAAAAAGTACGGGATTCCCTGTAAAAAAGGTACGGTGTTTCCTGTATAAAAAAGTACGGTATTGCCTGTTAAAAAAAGTACGGTGAAGTCTGGAGTAATCAGTACAGGATTTACCGCGTTCTCGCAGTGCACTTCGATGGCGGTCAGGGCCATATGCGGGAATTTCACGTCTCCCCGACGCCAGTAGAGTTAGATGGATAATCTTAATATCTGTTTCTGTATCAGCCCAAGTTATCCCTAGTTTCTTCAGCTCTGGCAAAATATAGACCAAGTGGAATTCACAGTTTACAGGAACCATGGCGAACGTCACACCACGGCCCACGGACGACGACTGACAACTAGTGATCTATCGCACTACAATCCACGCCTGGCGTATATACCTTGGCCTGCGGCGCTAGCGTGCCTTCGGCAGGCTGCTTTGCTGCACTGTTTAAAAAAGTGCTGTAAATTAACAGCACTTATGCTGTTAAGTTTGATAGCAGCACGACTTGCTTTATTACAAGCATGTTGTAGCCCTCGGTGCTGTTTTCTGACAGTTCGATTGTAATAAAACAATACTTCTTTGGAGTCTTCGACGATGTCTTCCCAACATTTGTGTTGATTTCATCGTGCTGTTATTAAACAAGACACTTGTAACCTGACAACAAAATATGTTTTAAGATTGCTAAAGGCTGTTTCTAAACATGAAACCTGTTCAACGACAACACAACTATTTTGAATGACGATTACATTGTTGTTACTTGACAAGGAAATTGTTATGAAACGAAAGTGCTGTTTCTGGATGGGTTTCCCGTTCAGACACAAAACAATGCTGTTGTTTTATAACAGCATTACTGTAGGTGATTGTGTTGTAATATTACAGTGGATTTTTAACGGTGTGGACAGACCGGAGAAATGGGCGTGATCACCTCCAAAAATAGCTCGGGGGTCCGAATTGGTTCTATTTTCGTCATCAGCCTCAAAAACATATGAATCAACATAAAACTTGACAAAAAGTTGAAAGTACTCACCAAAGTTGTCTTTTTTCTGCCGTCTGGTCATGCTTTACCAGTTAAACTGTACGACCATCGAGAACCAAGCAGTTTTCTTCACTTTTTCCTAAATGCCAAAATTTGGTTTCCGCTTCGATACGCGCATCTTTCCGAAACCATCCTCTAACCATTCCCTTTCTTATTTTCTCCGAAGATCATTTTACCGTTTAAAACGCTCGGGGTCTTCTGGTATCCATCCAGACATCGTACGTCGAACGCTGGCAAGAGTTTTATTTTTCGTCCGTAGAGACTCAAGGACCGCAAGTCAAGTATAAGCCCTGAAACACGGTTAATCGTAAGGGGCTTGGTCACTAAAAAGATTTCTAAAGTTTTTGCCTGTTATTCGGTATAGTTCGTGGGTTAGTTATGCGATCCCGAAATCGTGCGTTTGAGGCTCATCCACCAAGATTCCCCTTATCTAAATGCATGGGGGAATAGACCCTTTCGCTCGCGGCCGACTGAAAAACAAAAGTAATGAAAAAGTTAGGACCCAGAGAAAAGTTCCTACTGGTGCCTGTCTGGTGATTACTATTGTTCCTCACTCAGCCACGAGCCAAAGGGTGCATTCTCACGGCGTGGCCGACGACGTCATCCGAATTCGGGCGATGGTTGCTTAACTGCCCCAAATTTAGTCACTCCTGGCCGAGGGGCAGACAACTTCATTAAAATTTGTACACCGTTATTTCCAATTCACGTTATTTCATTCTTATTTTTATGTTGTTTCAAGGATATTTCAACACTGTAAATCCAAAGGCAATACTTGAAGTGCCTTTTGTGGCGATACAATTGAGTATCGCCAATAAACGGCCGTACGGAAAAGTATCGCCAAAATTTGGCGATACTTAAGAGTATTGCCACGATTTGGCAATAAACGTCGAACAAATCAAGGGGACAAGACCTTGGTTTAATGCCGTCGTTTTGGCAATACCCTAAAGTATCGCCAAATTTTGGCGATACTTCTGTGTATCGCCTTTCTGAAGGCAATACTTTTCCGTAAGGCCGTTTATTGGCGGTACTCAATTGTATCGCCAAAAAAATGTACTTTAGTATCGCTTTTGCATTTGCAGTGAACGATAGTTCGCGTTTGTTTCGCGCTGTTTCATCGTTATTTCAAGGAAAATATACACTAAGATAAAAGTTTTTTGTCCGTCGCTGCTGGCTCGTCACCGAAAGTTGAGCGAAAATGCGTGAGTCACCCAATGAAAGGGCGATGATGGTGACTCTTTCATTCTCAGTGAGCACGTACGACCCGCATCTTTGTGGTGTAATATTCCAATCTTCAAAACATTTTCCGTTGCAAAATTTTCCTATGAATTTTGTTTAGCAGTGTCTTGTTATGACATTCATTCTGGTGTCATGTGCTTTCTCTTTCAAGGCAAGGCCCGCCCACTGGCTTGCCATTTCACCACAACCACGATAACGCTTTCTCTTCCCTCCCCCGCACACCGTTATCTAGACAGAGAGGCCGTGCCCCTGACAGTATTCCCTCCTCTCTCTCTCTCTCTCTCTCTCTCTCTCTCTCTCTCTCTCTCTCTCTCTCTCTCTCTCTCTCTCTCTCTCTCTGTGTGTGTGTGTGTGTTACTGTATCACTTCCCTTGCCCTCCCTCCGTTTCGATGTGAGTCGACACATTAATCAGCGAGGCCTTCAGTCTAGTTTGTCACTTGGATCGTACAGCCTCGGTCTCCAAAGCGGTCCTTCCTGCCACTTTAAAGGTGCGTTGTAAGCTAAGCGATTTAGGTTAATTTTTCTTTCGTAAATCAGTTTTTGTGTGTCAGTTTTGTCTCTTTTGCGTTATTCGTTAAATGTAGGTTTCGTGCATCGAATGGTTAAATATTTTCGAGAACCCTGTATAGACTTAGACTCCGATGCTCCGAGTGCATGCATTTCATGATCGGCGTACAATGTGTGCTCCATGAATAAAGGATAATTGTTGAAATTTGTGAGAAGTGCCATACACGTAATTTATTTGATATCTTTTAAAGTCTTAAAGTAGAGCGTAATGCAGTCGCAACGTAAAGGCGTGAGATGTTTGTTCTTTTCAGCGGCGAATACCCGAGGCATTTTCTTTATCAAGACTTACTGAAACTAGTCATGCAAAGAAATTCAAAATCGTTCCGTCCGTGCAGGTTTCACGGGTTTAGAAGGGCGGAGTTTGGGCCATGCACGTGCACTACGCACCGGGTTTGGGGAAGGAGAGGTTCTGTCGAGTTTCTGTTAAATTGAGTCACCTGACAAGTCTACACACTTTAAAAAAAATTATCATCAATTTTCAGTGTTGCACAACGTTTTTTACCGCGTTTTGTCTTTGATTTTAAAATAAATTTCAGTGAAAGAACAGATCTTACTCAACCGGATGCACACCGCTGAAATATCAGCTGGTACCGTTCAAGCCCCGTATAACCGAAACCGATGATCGAATTTCGCATGTCTTTGCATGATTAGCTAAAGTAAAGTTCCAGACCTCGGAGACATTTTTTACGCTACACTGAGAATGAAAGAGTCACCACCATCGCCCTTTCATTGGGTAACGCACGCGCCGTTGCCCAAATTTGGGTGACGAGCCCGCCGTGACCAAATTTTGGGCAGTCATAAAATTGTCGCCCAAATTTGGGTAACGTCGTCGGCGACGCCGTGAGGTCCCCGATGACGCTCTTCCGGGGCCACCACGATAACCCAATGGGGCGTTGAGGCCTCCGGTCATCGTGGTGGCCCCGGAAGGACGTCATCGGGAACCTAACCTAACCTAACCTCACGGCGTAGCCGAGGGCGTTACCGAAATTTGGGCAACTAAACGCCTGTTACCGAATTTCGGGTGATGAATTTTTCGTCACCACAATTTGGGCAGCGAAGTTGCATCACCCATTTAAAGGGTGATGGTGGTGACCAATTCATTCTCAGTGTAACCAGCACCACAGCAAATCCAAGTGTGGGACGGTGCACACCCACAGACTTATATGGACATTTTTCTCTCTTGGTTATAGCGTTTTTTTGAGCAAACATAAATTGTACTACTTTCTCTTGAACTGTGCACAATTCTGATCGTTTTAAAGATAAAATTGCTAATAGATCATGTTGAAAGTGAAAAGTACGTTGCAAATGACAAAACTTCAGGTTTAATGGACTAAATACATAATACAATTAACAAAATAGTTCATGGCTTAAGAGAGAATGGTACAGATTACGTTTACACCAAAAACTTTATGGCGAGAGATAAAAAGTCCAACGTTTGTGAGTGTCTCAATCGTGCAGGCGTCGGGTATAGGCATTCTGTTCTAACGGGGGAGATGAGATACTCATAGCGCTTCCTTTTCACACTTGGATTTGCAGTTAAGGAAATCAGTTTTCTTCGATACAGCAATTTGTTCTCTACACAGAGTATCTTTTTTCCGAAGTACCGGGACATCGGGAGCTATGGCCACTACCCACCCCGACAGGTAGGAATGATTTCCAGTTTTTACAGAAAATTTTTTTTCTTGTTCTCTCACTGTTAGAAATTAGCTCCGAAATTTTTGGAGAAAAACTCCACAATCACGTTCGTGGAGACTCCATTCATTTTCCATCCTTTTTCGGAGAGTTTTTTCCCTCATTTTTTAACTGGTTGCAAACTCTTCTTTCGCGATTTCGTGAAAGTGAAGCAAGCATTTACATTCTAAATTGTAGAAGTTTCGGAAAAACTCCACGATTTTTCCATATTTTTTCGGAGTTTTCAGTTTTAAATGAAGGTGGAGGGGGGGGGGACTTTGGCAAGTTTCGGTCGGAAATCGACAATACCTTGCCAACTTTTGGCGAGCTGCGTAGTATTGCCGGGCCAAGCTTGCCATGTTCTCGCTTAAACGGCTTGCCAATGTTGTGGCAAGCAATCTTTTCATTGCTGTGGTAAGACTAAAGCGGAACTCTATGCTTAAGTCAAGCATAAAGTTACGCTTGAAATGAAGCATTCCCCCACGCATTTATATTATATAGCCCTGGGGAATCCCCCCCCCCCGGGGAATCTTGGCGGATGAGCCTGTTACGCTTGATTTCAAGCGAAACCTGATGACGCTTGAAAACAGAGGGTAATACAACGCTTTAGTGCACTCTTAAAACCTTACGAAGTATTTTGAGCATACATATAACAAACTAAAATACCTTGTTACACGAAGAAATAGTTCGTAAATTACGAAGTATTTTCTTTGTAAGCTTATGTATGCCCAAAATACTTTGTTATACAAACTACTTTTCTTTGTCAGGCCCAAAATAGTTTGTAAGGTTTTCTCAGTGTGTTGCCAGTGCGGCTTTGCAGTGAAGGTAGTGCCTGGGTTCCTCTCACAGGTTCGACATGGACTGGAGCGACGTGCTGCCCGGCAGTGGCGTGGTCGTGAGCGAAGACGTGTGCGGCTACGTGGGCGACACGGCCGTGCAACGCTTCACGGTCAGCAACGGCCGCGTCACGGCGCAGCTCATCTCGGTGGGCGCCGCCATCCAGGCCGTGCGCGTGCCGGACCGGGACGGCCGCGAGGAGGACGTGGTGCTGGGCTTCAGCACGCCGCATGGTGGGTGCACTGCAGACTCAGGACTGTGCTTAGGGGCCGTCCATAAAATACGTAACGCTTTAGAGGCCATTTTTGACATACGCGCACACACACACCACGATAGGCAGCTTGACGCTGCCTCAGACGCCTTCCCCCTCCCTCGGTGCGTTACGTAATAAACTGCTAAAACGACTTAAAAACCTGTCGAAACGTAAGTGGCAACCGCAATTTCACGCATTCAAGTATAGGTGTGTCATGGGCCGATTTCCGCCGATTTCCGTTACATCACGCTGGGTCGACCGTGGTATGCGTAGGCGTAGTATGCCAAAAGGGGCGGACTGGCCCGGGGTTCACGGTAAAAACGGTTCCTGGTTTTCCCAGGAACTCCCTGGAAATCGCCTATGCCTTCACCATTGACTTCCTGGGAAAACCAGGTTTCGTTTTTACCGTGTTGGCGGCGGGGAAATCCCCGCCGGGGCCCCGGGTATGCGGCAGATCCAAAAAAAACACAAAGTATTGTCCAGTTAAGTAACTCCATATCATATTTTGACTCGGAATTGGTTCCAAATAGATCAAAAGTATCGGTATTAGCGTAAACAGCTTTGAAAAACCATTGTTGTACATGAAAAACCCCTGACAGGTGGGCAAATCCGAGCCTCTTTGGCCTTTTCCCCCGCCGGGCCCTTGAGGAGCCAGTCCGCCCAGGATGCGGTCATTCTGTTCTTCGTCAACTGCTAGACAGCAATTTGAAGCTATTTTTCCGATGGCTTTTTCGGTGCTTTTATCTCGAAGAACAACCCGACATCTGACCTACTGTGTATTTGTGTATGTGTCGGTCTGTTGGTGTGTGTGTGTTTGTGTCTGTCTGCGGCCTTGACAGCGTCGAATGGGTTGCCTGTCTGATGCCGTGCAGGCGCTCGCTGCATCGGTCCGCTCGGTCTTGAAAATACAAGCTTACCCCTCCAGTTGAAGATGTGTTTTTCTCATCGGCCTTTAGGATCTCAATATTTGTTGATATTTACAGCAAACCACTTTTTCAGGCATATCTAACGTTATTAACGGTGGCCGACATGACTTAAAGGACTGCAAAAACACTAAAATTTTGCGTTTCGGTACATTTAACGCTCCGGGGTGAGGTCGTTGCCAATGGTCAGAATGGGGTTCAATTATGGATGGGGCTGTTTTTATACTTAATTAATGGCTTGGAAAAACAGTTGAAGCTTTTAGTAATGAAGGTAGAGGAACATTAAACGAAAGAAAAATTGAAACGTAACTAAATTTTAACCCAGCGACCTCGAATATCTTTCGATATAAAACTGCGTAATGTTATACGAGTTGGTTTGACCTCGCCCTTTGGCAGTAGACCTACTAATGCGATACTTGTCTGGAGTCCTGACCTTACTTGACGCCTAGTGTTGACATGATATCTCGTTTCGTCATTTGTTGCAGAGTACTTGAGCTCCAAAAATCAGAATTTCGGTGGCACGGTTGGAAGAGTGGCAAACCGCCTCGCCAACGCAAGCTTTACGCTCGATTCAAATGAGTACAGGCTGTACGCCAATGAGGGCAACAACACACTGCATGGCGGCCTCAGGGGCTGGGACCGGGTTAGTACATAATCCCTTCACCTCATTACGGCTCTGTCCTCACCTAAATTCAAACAAAATAAAGTAATACACTTTACCGTGTCTTATCGTTACGGGGTTCCCGATGCTGCGCCAGTTGCGTTAATCTACACTGCGAGAAAAAGTGTGAATAGTACAGAGCAAAATCATCTAAGACGGACCAGTTCTTCCGGCGACCCTCTCCGATTTGCCGGATTTTTTGTAGGCTTAATAACTAACTAAAGGAGAGTCTAAAGCCAAAATATTAGGTCCGACAAAAATTTATTGCCTGAGATATGGCCAACTTTAGTTTAACTTTTGGAGAAAAAACACGAATTTGGGTATTTTGGACTAATTTTACACTTTTCATAGTAGAGGTCTAAAATTTGGTCACTCTATGGAAAGTGGGCCAAGGAACAAGAATATGACCTCAGATTTGACCTCCGAAGAATACCTGAAAAGTAAACCCCCCCAAAACCCCCTAAAAACACCTAAGAAAACAGTTTTTTCTTGGGGTTTCTGGGAAAAATATGTGGACAAAAATTTCTGATGACCTCATCTTATAGAAAATGACGCGAAGAATCGAATGAGTCCACGCGCAGATTTTTATGTCAAACCGTTTAGGAGATATAGCGGTTCAAAGCATGCAAATTTTGGCATTTATTTTTTAAAAATTGTAGGTTTTGAGCATTGTTTGACGTTCTCTGCCTCCTTGGTGTGTGGGTGATCTTTTCTTGTGGAAAAAAGACGCGCTGAATCGAATGAGACCACGCACAGAGTTGTATCTCAAACCGTTTAGGAGATATAGCGGTACAAAGTATGGGCACGGTATTCCGCCCTCCCAACAGGCGTGTTTGGCGGGCCTGCCTTGTCGGGTGTTTGTAGGAGCTCTCCCGTGCCCATACTTAAAACCACTATATCTCTTAAACGGTTTGAGATACAACTCTGTGCGTGGTCTCATTCGATTCAGCGCGTCTTTTTCCACAAGAAAAGATCACCCACACACACCAAGAAGGCAGAGAACGTCAAACAATGCTCAAAACCTACATTTTTAAAAAAATAAATGGCAAAATTTGCATGCTTTGAACCGCTATATCTCCTAAACGGTTTGACATAAAAATCTGCGCGTGGTCTCATTCGATTCATCGCGTCATTTTCTATAAGAAAAGATCATCAGCAATTTTTGTCCACATATTTTTCCCAGAAACCCCAAGAAAAAACTGTTTTTTTAGGTGTTATTAGGGGGTTTTGGGGGGGTTTACTCTTCAGGTATTCGTCGGAGGTCAAATCTGAGGTCATATTCTTGTTCCTTGGCCCACTTTCCATAGAGTGACCAAATTTTAGCCCTCTACTATGAAAAGTGTAAAATTAGTCCAAAATACCCAAATCCGTGTTTTTTCTCCAAACGTTATACTAAAGTTGGCCATATCTCGGGCAATAAATTTTTGCCGGACCTAATATTTTGGCTTTAGACTCTCCTTTAGTTAGTTATTAAGCCTACAAAAAATCAGGCAAATCGGAGATGGTCGCCGGAAGAACTGGTCCGTCTTAGTTGATTTTGCTCTCAACGAAAGTACTCTTTAAATCGAAGAGCGTACATTGTATGGTCTAACTGGAGCGAGGGGTCGTCAACTCACATCGCGCGTGTACGAAGTAATACAGTAATATATGGTAATAAACGTCCTATATTACCGTTTTTAGGCCGATTTTTCATGCTACCTATGCTCCAAGTAGTCTATATGGTAATATTTATGGACTTTTAGCAGTAATATAAGAGTAATATAAAAGTAATATACAGCCTGTGTACGAAGTAATATGCAAGTTGACGACCCCTCGAACTGGAGCATGCCTCAGGCACGCTCTAGCTAGCGCATGCCTGCCAAGCATGCACTTACTAGTGCTAAACCCGGACCAAGTTGCGAGGGAAGGTTTGCGCACGCGCTGAGTCTGGCATTAGGGCTTACTTCTGTTTCTTTCCGTTGCGACATTCAGCGGAGTACCCTATTGGTGGGATCACGCGTTCCGTTCGAGTCCTGTTAAGTGACCCTAGAGCTCAAAACGTGCACAGTGGGCCCGAAGACCGCACTGGTAAAACTAAAGCGTAACTCTATGCTTGAGTCAAGCATAAAGTTACGCTTGAAGACGTTACGCTTGAAATGAAGCATAGACTAGAAATTCCCCCATGCATTTAGATAGGGGGAATCTTGACGGATGAGCCTGTTACGCTTGATTTCAAGCGTAACCTGATTACGCTTGAAAACAGTGGGTAATACTACGCTTTAGTTTTACCAGTGCGGTGGAGGCGGCCAAAACTCTAGACGCGTTTTGAGCTCCAGCGTCGCTAAATGGGACTTAAATCGAACGTGGGACCCCACCAATGGATTCCTCTTTCGGAGAACAATCCATTGGTGGGGCCACACGTTCCACAGTGGGCTGGGATCGCATTCTAGCCGCTTAAAAATAATTTTTTGAAAGTCGTCCAAATAGGCCGATTTTAAATGTATTTGATAGGAAATTTTCCGTAGATTCCAAATCTGGTCTTGGAATTGACGTGCGACAAATACTTTGGCCGCTACATGCCGTCAAAGTACAACATTCGGTAGAAGTTCCAAATTAATGCTAAAAATAAGCTGTTATATTTTTATACTTTGTGAGCGATTGGAATGCTAATTTCAAACTTCCGCTGGGTTCCTCTTGAAGCTTAAGGTCTGCCCTTTAAAATGGTACCAATGTTTTTGTTTTCTGACCAAAGTTGAATGAACGGCGCTCCATTTTACCACAAATTACGCAAATTATCATTAAAAAAACGTAAAGTTTGAGATCTACTACCGAATCAACCCCAATCAAGCACGTCTGTACACTAGAAATTGACGTCAGGTATGTCTTGATAAATGATCAACCGAGAAAAGCTGCGCAAACTTGCGCAAACGCAAACGCAAGGCTCTAAAAATGTTATTTTACGCCGAAAAATTGCATTTTGTCAAAAAGTAGTGGACTGACGTCACGGGTGTGCTCGTTAGCACTGTGAGCGTGCTTGCGCACAAGCACACGATCAACGCTGCTGCTGCGCGCGCACAGCGAGTGGAGCGCGGTCTTAGTACAGCCGAGCTGTACAAATATTGCTCGCGGAACAGAAATGCAATGCAAATGGGTGTCAAACGACTGGTAACGTTTAAAAGTGGCCGATGCGTTTGACTATCGTCTCTTCCCCATGTCAAGTTTTGATCTACTTCCGCTAACATGACGTCTGTTTACTTCCGGTTCGGCATCAACGAAAGTTTCCTATTGTTGACGAGTAGAGAATAAGGAAAGCCACAAAACCGGAAAGATCGCCTGCAACTGAACCTCAGACATTTGTTCGAATGTTTTACCGTGTTTTGCTTGTAACGTTTTCGGAAGTGACGCTATTTTAAAAAAGCTTTTTCTTTTCGCTTTCAATGTCTCATAGTGAAATTTGACCCATATTGTCTGTATTGTCTATTCAGTATTTTCATGTCCTCATGAATTTTATCCAAGTAACCAGGAATTCATTTTGCTTCCCTACCTTTTCCACGTCTAACACTGTTTGAAGGTCCAGCTAGGCCCTATTTTTAACATAACCCTTAAAACCATAGAGAGTCCTCAAAACAAACAAAAATGAAGAAAAATGGTCCTTTCTGAGGCCATAGAGCCTGAAATCAAAGTCTGAGGTCAACTTCGATGTCAAATTCGGCATCAGCACACTCAAAAACATGAGATAGGATGTTAATCTCAACACCAAAATTTTTGACCAACTACACCCTACCGAGATTTGAACCCGGGTTTCATGGATTCGGTCGCAGGTTCATCAAATTGTAAAATATGGTTAGGGAGTTATTTTGTGCCATTATAAGAAGCTACACACCAAATTTGAAGGCTCTACGACCAAAAGTGACAGAGAAATTAATTATAAGCGGCTAGAATGCGATCCCAGCCCACTGTGCGTTCGGTTCAAGTCCCATTTAGCGACTCTGGAGATCAAAACGCGTCTAGAGTTTTGGCCGCCTCCACCGGTCTTCTGGCCCACTGTGACGCGTCTCGAACACTTTCGACCGCCTCCACCGGTCTTTTAGCCCACTGTGCCGTGTCACTGAAAGGGATGATGCCTGGGCAGGCGCTGTGGCGGGGCTGCAGGCAGCCGGACGGCGTCACCTTCACGCTGCAGTCGCCGGACGGGGACGAGGGCTTCCCCGGCGCGGTGACTGCGCAGGTGACCTACCGCCTCACCGAGGACAGCCAGCTCGTCATCAACATGCAGGCCGTGAGCGACAAACCCACCCCCGTCAGCATGCTCAACCACGCCTACTTCAACCTGGGCGGCCATGTGAGTGAATAGGGTACTTCCCGAGGGCTGAATCACTACACTGCAAGAAACAGTGTGAATAGGACAACATAAGTACAATAAAAACTGTACAATGAAAGTACAACAGGGATTGTATGAAGTACAACCAGAATTGAACAAACCACAACGAGGCCTGGACTGCCCTGCACTCGCCATGCCGGCTCCATTGTACTTTGTACAACAATTGTTGTACTTTGAAAGCACAATAATTTCCTGATGAAAAATGTGCCAGTAATTTGTGTACTTTTGTTGTAATATTTTCTTGCATTGCAGTGTATTCTTGTGTACAAATTTGCCCGTACTCAGTGAACTCACAAGTTTAAAAGGGGCAAAATTCACTAGTTTTTCGATTGATTTGGCGTTGAGTGCCGTTTAAAACGCCAAATAAAGCCTTAAAATGTTTACAAATGCGAAATTTATGAGTGTACTCATGTGTATTGATACACCAGAACGCAGAGTGATTAACCCCTGCCCCAATCCGCGCCTGCGTGACAGATTCAATTTTAAGCACATCAGTTGGTGATACAACTTTGTGTTTCAGCAGGTGATGGTGATACATACCTACACACTAAATGTTTCTGTAGAATTTTGTACGTGCCACCTTAAACCTTAAACTTGCACGATTTTGTGCATGCGAGGAATTTGCATAATACTATGCGTGAAAATGCATAAATTTATGCGAATTTGTGCACAATTTTATGCAAAACGTCACGCAGGTTTAAAATCGTGCATCACGACGTACGAAAATTCTACATAAACATTTAATGTGTATTCTCATACAAGTCCGGCTTTTATACCTCTTGATATCTTCTTAACTTCCCTTCCATCACTTTTCCGTGTGCGAGAAAGACACAGTACACGTTTTACACACTGCAGGAAATAACCACAACAAACGTACACAAATTTCTGGCAAATTTTTTATCAGGAATTTAGTGTACTTTTCAAATACAACAATTGTTGTACAAAGTACAATGAAACCGGCATAAGGAGTGCTGTGCAGTCCAGGGCTCGTTGTGGTTTGTACAATTCTCGTTGTACTTTCTACAATCCCTGTTGTACTTTTTTTGTACAGTTTTTGTTGTACTTTTGTTGTACCATCTACACTTTTCCTTGCAGTGTATTGCGTTTACTTGGAGACCGTCCTCATTCTCTTCTTTCCGTTTGCCTGCAGCAATCCGGCGCCCAGGAAGTCTACAAGACGCGTCTGTTTCTCAATGCGGACCGCTTCATAGAGGTGGATCAGGCCCTAGTGGCTACAGGTTAGCTGAGGAAAGAATGCACCGCACCGCACTCATACACAGTGGGCCAGAGGGCCTGCGCAAGGGTGGCAAAATTCTGAGCACGCTTTCAGCTCCAGAGTCGCCGAACGGGACTCGAACCGAACGTGTGATCCTGCAAATGGATTCTTCGTTCGGAGAGCAATCCATTGGTGGGGTCACACGTTGCATTTGAGTGGGAATCAGCGAATCTGAAAATGTGCCTTCATTGTGGCCGCCTTCCCCGGCCTTTTGACCCACTGTGCGCTTTAAGTTTGCATTTCAAAATTCAAGTAAAAATGACCGAAAAATTTCCGCAAAGATTTTGTGAAGAGGAGTACATCCTTTTTAGGGAATTGCCATTTTCTTGGTCTGAGCTCCACCAATAACAATTACAAAATCTTATCCACAAGTCTCATTTCTCTCCGACGATCTATCAGAATTTGTGCGAACGCGTTTTCTTTACCCCTGTTGAGATACGACGTGTGCTTGTACCTAGGTGAAATGCCTCCCGTCGAGGGCACAGCGAACGACCTGCGGTCGCCACGTCTGCTGGGTGAAGTGTTGCAGTCGACCGATTTCGACCGAAGTTTCGTCGTGACGAAAGGGGGCGAGCGGCCGAATGAGATGATCTTCGCCGCTAGGTAAGGCTCTCCGGATTTCGACGAATGATGCACGGTAAAAAAAAACACCTTCACTGCGAGAAAAAAATACGGAACATGTCTGGTCAATAATTTGCCTGGAACGTCCGTACTTGCCAACTACGGAACGTTCCGTCCTTTTTTTCCGTACCCATTTACATGGGTTCATATGGAGCAAGTACGTACTTTTCTCCGTACCTCCGTACTATATTTTTCTGTACCATTTCCGTGCTAAAGTACGGAGTGTTTTACAGTGTTCAGAAGTATCGAAGCATACGAACGGTCAAGGGGGAAACAACTTCCCACATTCATTGTACAAAACTTGAACACATTCCACATTCAGATGGCAAAAACGCCTGCAAGTAGGCATCATGTGTGACAAACACAGCAGAAACCTTGCTCATTCCAACACATTCCCACACTCGTTGTACACGGAATCTTACAGTGGGACATCCCTCGCGTACGGTTCAACCTTTTTAGTTTGTTCTACGATGGATAAGTTCGTAAGTGACAAAGTATTTCCTTTGCAAGTTCTTGTAAGCACTTAAAACATTTCAAAACAAGATTCTCTTGTTCGTATAGCCCAAAATAGATTGTAGCCCAGAATGAATGCAAACGCTATAACGACTATAGTCGCCCTTGTCGGTGCTTCCCGAGGGGCTATGCAAAATCTCAAACCCTGTGACCTAAGTATAACGCCTTGAAGTAGCTAAAAACAGTCGAAAACAGCTCAAAAGAAGGTAAGACCCTGAGAATTTTGGCTAATATGCTTCTATTACGCACGCTGGGCGTGCTATAACGTGCAGATAGACATGACTATTACGCGAGTGCATACCCTTTCGGTGCAGTCTTTCGTCGTAAGACATTTTGAGTATGGGCTGCGAAAAATAATTACTATTGTGAGATTCCGTGTACAGCGAACGTGGGAATGTGTTGCAATGTGCAAGGTTTCTGCAGTATTTGTCACACATGTTGCCTACTTACTGGAGTTTTTCCCACCTGAATGTGGAATGTGTTCAAATTTTGTACAATGAATGTTTGAAGTTGTTTCCCCCTCGTATTATTGCCTTTATTTTTAATGCCAAGAGGTCTTTTGTTTCCTTTGCCGCTTTCAGTGCCGTTCACGAGCCGTCCGGAAGAACCCTCGAGGTTTATTCAGACCAGCCAAGCCTACACCTCTACACGTGTGGAAAATTCCCCGAGTAAGATATCCCCTATAAAGCACAGCTATTTGTCTTCAGCATTCACCTGGTAACTAACGGGACGCTTATGTTTTCCATCAGAAGCGGCTCAAACGCTCCGCTGATAGGAAAACATGGCGCATCGTACCAAAGACACGGCGGTTTCACGCTCGAGCCTCAGTATTTCCCCAACGCCATACATAACGTAAGTACCATATCACGAGTCGGCTGGACGTACATGGAGGGAACGGGTTCCAATTCTAATAGTTTCTAGGACAGAAACATCAGAAGCTTCTCATGTTTCTGTCCTGGAAACTGCCTACCTGCCCAGTTGGGCATATCCTTCAGCCGTCCTTTGGGGCTTCGTGCCCCCCTCTGGTCACTGTGCTTTCTGTACTGTTTTTGCTGTCGTTGCATTTATTTGTCTCTTTCATTTTCAATTCTGTACATAACTTGTAAAAATTCAGGTGGGCGACTTTTGTATCAAGCGGGGCTCTTTAGCTCATTTTACGAAAGCCTTTAATAAACTTTTCTGATTCCCAACATCTAGAAAGCCGCCTGAAAGGGCGGCAATAAGTCCCCCCCCCCCCGCATTGCACGGTGTTCCCATTTTGATAGTTTGAAATGAAATTCACAGGATCACAGGATTGTAATAATTACAATCATAAGAATTGTAATAGTTATGTATGGAACTGTGCTTGGGGAATACAAAATTTCTCTGAAAGAGATCATAGGGTGGCAAAAATTTGCTCAGCAGTTCTCATAGCTTGTCGGTACTCCACAATGGATCATCATCCCTTTGAGACTTGCCCTTCCTCTGAGGACTGATAAGGCACCTCTCGCTTCTTTTCATTACTAAATCGACACGCCTACTAATGTTCTTTCATTCTGCCTCTTCTAGGTTCAGCGATTTCCAAAGATTGTGCTGCGGCCTGGTTCGGTATACAGATACAACATGGTGTACAAGTTCGGTATTCGAAAGCACTGATCCGAGGCGGGCAGCGCCATCTGAGTCAACTTCAAAGATTTTCACAAGTCGAAGTTTCTCGAATTTTGGACGTCAGCTGTGCAGCGTTTGACTTTGTGTTGTTTGTGTAGAAACAAGAATAAATAAAAAGAGACTGGCGTCTGGCAAAATTATCAAATCCTTCAGAGTTCATGAATGCGGGAAATTTTAGGGCTGTCCAGTTAACAGGTGGACCACAGGTGGGTTACTCATGACTGAAATCGATTGTAAAGTATATTTCAGTTAAACACGCACAAATATAAGACTACGAATGCAGGAAAAAAATCGGCTGGGACTGCAGATACCGCTGTCATTGGTTAAAATCTATTTTTTTTTTTGCCGAGAAGCGTTTGTTCTCCTGGTTCTCATGTTTTAATGCATATGCAAATCAGCGGAATTTCAACCTCTCACACACATATATTTGACCACGTCCATTTTTAAGAAAATTTAATATCAAAGTACATTTGTGCAACAGGCTGTGTGTCTTTGGCAGCCCTACAGACGCGAGGTTAGGCTCGACTTGCCACGGATCGGTGGTCGGTTGGACCAAAGCCAGTGAGAAGGCGTATCGGTCAAAATTGACACCTCTCCCAGAATTCGAGTCAACCTGGCATGTACACTCCACCTAGAGCCAACCTGTCATGTTCGCTGTTGCTGAAGTCCCCGGTTCTACGACGAGAGTGTATAAATTCCGTAAATTTCATAAATTTTAAAGGAACGACTGAAACTCAACATTGACTACGAATGTTAGTGTATACAAGTAGTTCGAATCTGTTTCCACTTGCTAATGTCAAAGCAAATCGAGTCATTAAAAGTTCAAACCTTCCGGAGAAATGTTGCACGCGGTGACAGTTGATAGGGTTCCTCAACTTTCCAGAATGACGCACAACTCTTTCGCAGCTCACGTCACCACAACTGGAACGAGTCGCCTGAGGTTATTTTCGATTTGTGCACGGGATGCATGTAACTCACACCTGCGGCCCGATTGCCCCGGGGACCTTTGAACCGGGATGGTGCGGGAGGACCAGTAAGTGGCCTCGGGCCTTTGTTTCACCAGTGAAGTTAAGGGAAATAACTTTAACTCTTATGATAACGTTATGATGCCCTCATGAGGTAAGTTAAGGATCCCTGGAGGCCGCATGATCCGATGTGCATGAAATTAAAATGGCCCTAGTCAAATCGGCTGAACATGTCACATACCAAATTTGAAACCGATATCACAAATACTTTCCATTTTATAGACACCATCAAAATTTTCTGACGTTCTTTTCTGATTTCTGAGCGGGAATCAGCAATCAGAAAAGCACTCAGAAATTTTCTGATTGCCTATCAGAAATCAAATATCAGGAAATTTCTGATTGGCACTCAGAAATCAGGAATTTTCTGATGTCGGTACTCATTCAGGATTTTTTTCTGATTGACAATCAGAAATCAGAAAGAATTCCTGATTGACAATCAGAAATCAGAAAGAATTCCTGAGAAATCAGAAAGAATTCCTGATTGACAATCAGAAATCAGAAAATCAATCAGGAAAATCCCGATTTCTGATTGGAAATCAGAAATTCAATCAGAAAATCCTGATGGCATTTACACCGGTGATGTCATCGCCAGGCAAGCGGCGACCGATGGTTGCAGAGAAAGCCAACACTAGAGGCCACGGGTCCAGTCGCCTAAAATGTTTTGAGACACAATGTTCAAACGGCGTTTCAAGAGATACCGATCACGATGAAATAAGAGAAAAGTGACGGCACATACAACAAGCTCAATCCCACGAAGATTCCGAAAAAATGGTTGGTTTTACGATATATTGTACGATTGCTGAGATGGAATCGGATTAAGATGGCTTTACATAACATGAGAGCAGAACAGCGCGTAGGTAACGTAGGCTTTACTTAGGGCTTGCAGAGCGGGAGCCGTTAGCAACCTTTTCGACAAACTCTGCCACCCAACGAAGGCATGCGCGGGGCTTCGCCGATGGGCTCCTCAAACTTGTCCATAACGTGTGGCAGCGGAACAGGCCGTACCAAACGGAAGGGAAAAACGGGAAGGCCTCGTGGTGCGAAGTGATGTTGCGTGTGTATGTTCCCTGGAAAGGTAGCAACAGAAACTGTCAAATCAACACCGGAGAGGAAACACGGGTTTTCAACGAATGTGATGTCTTTTCCGAGTAAATTTTGTCGCGTTCGTTTCAATATGATATCCCATTCGTCTGAACAAGACACGGCCATAAAATAAGGGCGTCTCATTTGTTCACTGGTTAAACTACGGTTAAACTACTGGTTACGCCTCTTAGAAGCGCACGTAAGTCTGGAACCAAACGTACTCAAGCCAGCTCAGAAATTCTTCAATCTCAATGCGATTCTTCATTTTGCTGTGCAAGTGCACCAATACATTGCATTCGAACGAGCCAGGATGGCGAGGATACAGAATTCACCCATATGCACGGAATCACCCGAGATTCGTTGAATAAAAGTGAAGGAACCCTCAAAATCTATATGAAAGGCCTTTACATAACCGTTGTTTTGTCGTCGGTTTTGGAGCGTGAGGGTGTTTTCAAATGTTCACTTCTCCAGAAACATAAGCAAAAACACAAATGGCGCTAATAAAGCGCAAGACATCGTTTTATTTACTGTAAACAGAAATCTCCGAAATTCACGTGCTCTTCTCTGGTGAGCAGTTATCTTCAAGATTCGCAAAGGAACCTTTAGCAACATATTTGCCAGAGGTGTCTTCGTTAATTCCCTTTTTGTTTTTAACAGTATCTTATAAGCATCGGACAATCGCAACTGTGCGATAGGAACCTGATGTTCGTGACGCGCTAATTTTTGGTCAAATAGGGTACTTTGGAAAAGGCAAAAGTGTAAGTTGTAATTGGGAGGAACCAACGAGCGTCAGATAGTAAATGCCTGAACAGTTCACTTACATCGCGTATAGGGCACCTGAATTCGACGCCAGGAAAAAACTTCTGTATTCTATCCTTCATATGGCCCCCGTACAGTCTTAGAGCTTGGCAGGTCTCTCCGATTCTGAGAACGGCGAAGTTTTTTCTCCACCCGGAGACGGGATTCCATTTTGAAACGTAGCTCGTTAACTGAAAACAAATAATTGCAGCAATGCTGCCACACTTTCGAAGAGCTCTGTGTAGTTATCTTATTCGATTCTTGACGCTGGTAGTGGTTCCTCGGGGTTTCAGGAGCGACAGTTGGAATGGAAAGGTTCTCGTTAAACAGCATGTCAAATGTCTTACGGAGAAATTTCCCATAATACGAAGGAAATGGCGCAAGCACAGTACGAAGGTGGTTTTTCTTCGTATTACGAAGGTTTTCTTTGCATCTTACAAGGAAAAAGCTAAAAAGATTCGTATCACGAAGGAATATTGCCTCGTATTATACGTGCGCCGAATCCACTGTGACATACGAATAACAGAGGTCAAATTCCATTGTTAGACATTTAGAATGTAGCTCAAACAAAAAAACGAGATGAAGTTTCACCTACAAGAATTAATCAAGCTTAAATTTATCTTTTGAACAAAGAAAAATCTGTTTTTTGAAACTTTCCGGCAGAGGCAATAACTCGAGAGAAATAAACTGGGGCTTGTGAGTGACCCAGCTGAGTTCGGACTTCAAATTCGGTAAAACAGTCAGTTGGTCGTAAAATGTTTTTCCAAAGAGGATTATTAATATTAGAGTGGCTAATCACTGCAACATCAATAATAAACAAAATGAAAAATAATTGTTTTGTTTTTCGTCAAAATAAGCATACTCAGAATGCCACGTCGAAACGTCATTCGAAAGAGCGGAATTTTCTTCAGAGAGCGACCGAGTTGATATATAATTTGGTGAGCAGGTTTCATCGACCGATACACTGCAAATCCAAGTGTAGGACAGGTCGACACTTTAAGGCGTAGACCAGTTTGTCCTACGCTTGCAAGTGTCGACCAGTTGTGTCCGACGCTTTGAAGTGTCGACCACACATTGCCCGACGCCTGCAAGTGTCGACCACAGCATGTCCGACGGCCGAAGTGTGGGGCCACAATAGGAAACTCAGTGTAATTTGCCGTAGGACAAACAGTGTCCTACACATGCAGGCGTCGGACACAGTGTGGTCGACACTTTAAAGCGTTGGACACAGCTGGTCGACACTTGCAAGCGTAGGACCAACTGGTCTACGCCTTAAAGTGTCGACCTGTCCTACACATGGAATTTGCAGTGTAAGGTCAACATCCCTCGAAAACCTTGCATTTCGAGTGACGTCCTGGCCCCCTTAAGAGGATATGGTACACCTCCCCAGAAGCGGCATTTCCAGGGACGCGCAGGGACCTCTTTCTAACGCCGTCCTGGCCACACCGTTCGAGGTATCGATATGAAACTTGACACACGGGCTCAGAAGGGATCAAGCTCAATGACGGTGCGTTCAAAAATTTTTTTGAACGCCTAAGTTAGGCCCCAGGGCAGTATCACACGTTGGCCGGGGGTTGCGGAGGTGAAGTGGGGTCTGCTGTGTGAGGCTGCGTAATCCAGCTCGCCGCGGGGTCAAACCGGGTCGAGGGATCCTATGCACTTGGTCCTCAGTCACTAGGTTTCACTGCACTGATCACTCGCGTAACCGTCTAGCCGCAGCGTGTTCTACGGGTTCGTGAAGGGGTGAAGTAACGACACACGGGTTGGTTGAGTACTCGGGCACACGCGGACACTTTCGCGGACGGGGTATTCGGCGGAGAGGGCTCAGTTGTTTCCGCTACGGTGGTTGGTAGAATACTGACTGGAGCTTCTCCCGAGTCGGGGCTCCGTGAGGGAGGCACGTGCTCAATCCCTAACATCTAAGGTGAACGCATCGGCCACAGGCCGGTGACAATCAGATTATTCCAGCACTGCTGGCTAACGCCTGATTACTAGGCAACCTATCTGCCAGTCGTGTTAGTTAGCTGGCATTTAACACGGGGCGACGCGGCCTATGTTTTCTGCATAGGCACGCGCGTCAGATAGCACGGCAGCTAGCGCGCTGAGCGCTGCAGAGGTGCGTGCGCATCGCAGAGGCATTGACCAGTGTGACCTGGGCAGTGCGTCTGTGATATGCCGTCCCCTCCTCAAAAATTTTGGAATGAAATGACAAAATTTTAATTGCTAAGAGCCTCCTCTCTTCAGAATACCCCCTTCGCGTGAGTGTGACGTGTTGCATATAATTCAAAATTGTTTGTTTTCATTTAGTGTACATCGGTGGTTTTTGGTAATTATGAAAACTTTGCAGTCTGATAAAATGGATTGAGTAGGGTAAACAGTATTGGCATGTGAAATGGGAATAAAGGTAAAAAGTTCTAACAATTACAAGGTAAACTAAAAGGTTGCTAACAATAATACAGTTGTTACGGTAGTAAAATTACTAAGGAAAATTAAGTTAAGAATTTCAAAACTAAATAAGTAGTAAAGCAATAACTCAATAATGAAATGTAGCAATAAGGAGAAAAATATCAAAATTGTACAGTATTTCGAAACATTGAAAAATATATAAACAAATACAAATTCACAAGTAATTAATGGGTTCAGATGTACTAATCATACAAAGGATAATATTAAAATTCAATACTCAGTGATAAAATAAATTGCAAAAATAATTACAAGTTTACAAAATTTTAAATGCATAATAATATACATGGCAAAAGTAAATCTCGATGTTCTCGATGATCTCGATGTTCAGACGTCTTGCTGATCTCGTTGACCGGACGCCTTGTTGACCTCGATGGTTCGACGCCTTGTTGACCTCGATGATCCGACGCCTTTGTTGACCTTGATGATCCGACGCCTTGTTGACCTCGATGATCCGACGCCTTGTTGACCTCGATGATCCGACGCCTTGTTGACCTCGATGATCCGACGCCTTGTTGACCTCGATGGTTCGACGCCTTGTTGACCTCGATGGTTCGACGCCTTGTTGACCTCGATGGTTCGACGCCTTGTTGACCTCGATGGTTCGACGCCTTGTTGACCTCGATGGTTCGACGCCTTGTTGACCTCGATGGTTCGACGCCTTGTTGCGAGTCTCGAAGTTCGCACCGGAAATGTCCGGCGAGCAAAGGTTTCCGTGAAGCTTGGACCAGGGGTCGTCCAGAACCCGTCCAATGTTGCTCGTAGCGCGTCCCTGGAGTGCCCGACGTCGAGGTGCAGCGTCGTGGGCCTAGGTCCGACGACTTGTCGTTTTGCCAAGACGTTGTGTCGGCGGCCTGGTGGCCCTGCTGTCCTCGGCGTGGATTGACCATGCAGTCCTGTGAGCAAAACTCGGGAGCAAAATGAGCACACTTCACACACTTGATTTGTGACCCAAATATAAATAAAATAGTCACTGCTATATTTCTGGATTTATTCCATCCAGTTTGACATCTCGCTAAGCGAGGCTTGGTGTCGCGTTTTCCTACGCGCTTTGTAAGATTTTCTTGCGTCGAGAAAAGACTGGATTTAAACAATAAACGTTGTCCGTTGTTACGTAATAGTGGGTCAGAATGCAGAGCGGGGCACAGGGGCCCAGAAAACGGAAAAAAAGGGGGGGGGAATTCTTCAGTCCGTCGGCCGTTGTTTTGCTGACTCGAAGCTCGCTGGGATGGCGCGTTCTGCTCTCTCTCTCTCTCTCTCTCTCTCTCTCTCTCTCTCTCTCTCTCTCTCTCTCTCTCTCTCTCTCTCTCTCTCTCCACATTGCCCGGTGACATGATTTGGAAGATGTGTCTGAGTGTCATAACGTGACCATTTGTTGAAATAATTTTGCGTCTCAGGTCAAATATGTGTTTTAATAGTGACTATTGTGGCACTCAGACCCCAGGTGCATTCCGGAAGTGCCCTGGTGTCTTACATTTCGAATCGTTGGGGCTTGGTGTCAATTGAGAAAGGGTGGAACTTTCATGGAACAATCCAATTTTCAAGAGAAGCAGGAAAAACATGATGGTTGCGATGGTGGAGCGATCACGGAGGAAATGAGGAATTTACTGCACGAGCAGGATGGTGCAGGGCGTGAGTGTGGTCGGAAGAAAAGACTGGGTCAGCTGTGAGGCGGGTATGCAGCGGTCACTCCGCCACGGCGCACGAGGTCGCGGCCGGTAGCGGGTGGCACCCTCCCTTCAAATTCATGCGCAAAAGGCTTGTGTTTCGAGTGGAGGTGCTGACCACTGGCGATCCGCTGGAATCTTCGATTAAAGAGGAAATTCGGGCGTCAACACCGTGTCTAATTTAGAAAAGTCGCTCCGTCGACGTCTGGGTATCTGTCGAAGCGGGTGGCGCTCACGTTTCACACAGTTGCAGTTCGACACGCAATTGTGGGAGAAACTGGGCGCTGACAATTCGCGAGACGCTGGTGCTGACGTTGCAGTTTGCTTGAAGATGGCGGTGGGCCATGCTTTTGACCTCGACTTCTCTGGGGAAGCCGTCAAAGCTTGACCTGGGCTTCGTTTTCCAAACAGCAGTGGTTCAAATTTGTATCAATTTGCTCTGCCTTGCAATATTTGTTAATTTGTTGTCCCTCTCGGCTTACTCCTGCATTCTTACTTGTCAGAAAATTCTGCGAGGTTGAATTTGACCTCTGCAGTCCCTGACAGGGGAACTGCTTTCGCCATTTCTATAGAAAATTTGGGTCTCGATGCGCCTGGGTTCGGCGCGGCGCTGGTGTCGTGGAGTGCAGTCCGTTGGGTCGCTCAGGGCCGTGACGTCATCTTGCGAGGGCGCGTCTGCACGGCTGCCTCGCCGCGCTGGCGCGCCTTCCCTGGAAGACGGTGGGTCGTTGGTTCTCGGGGTTGATACCTCGGTTTCTTCTGGGTCAGGGTCACCTGGCGCCTCTTGCTGCTGCTCTTCAACGTATTTAAGTTTCAGGTCTTCAACGTGCGCTTTAAAGTCTTCGCTTGGTCCTTTCAAAATCACGACTTGTTTTGACAAAATTTCCAAGATGGGAAATGGGCCTTTGTATTTTGGGGCCAGTGAGGCCGCAAATTGGCCTGTCAAAATGCTTTTGGGTCGGTTACGCAAGTACACAAGGTCACCAACACGGAGGTCTATATCCTTTCGTTTTTGGTTTTCTTTTTCCAAAAATTGCTTGTATTTCTTGGCGATGGCTTCGCGGGCTTGTGTGACGGCTATTTGTAAGCGTTCTTGACGCAGCTGGAACCACCTTTCAACCGTTAGCTCCTGTGGCTCGGTCAGTTCTTGCAACGGGTTGTTACACGGGGCAAGCTTCTGGCCAAAGATGATCTCGCTGGGGGCAAGGCCGGTCGTTTGACAAGTGCGGTTCCTTAAGAATCTGGTGATTTTGGGAAGGCATTCGTCCCATCTGTTGTGCTTCTCGCTGTCGGCTAAAGCGACTCTCATTAAAACTTTGCATTCCTGAAAAATTCTCTCGGCCGGACAAGCACGATGATGGTAAGAACCAGTCGTAATATGCTGCGTGTTCCACGTCCTGCATGCTTCCGTGAACTTTTTCCCTGTGTAGATGCGATCATTATCGGTGATAATGAACTTGGGGTAATTTGTAGAGGTAAAAACTTGACTTTCCAAAAGTGCTATAGCTTTTTCAGCATTGTTTTCGCGCGTTGGAAATAGAAAAACAAAATTTGAAAAACAATCTTGCACAAAGAAAATAAATTTGTTTTTCTTCGTGGAAGTTGGGTAAGGTCCAGTGAAGTCACAACTGATCATTTCCCATGGAGCAGTTGGGTTTCGAGGTTGTAATTTTCCATTAATTTTCTGATGGTAATCCCTTTTAACTCTCATGCAGATGTCACACACTTTCACGTGAATGTTCACATCATCACGCATTTTAGGCCAAAATGCAATTTCCTTCAAAATTCTGAGAGTTTCATTCTGGCCTGGGTGGCCCTGCTTGTCATGAGAAAAATGCAGCAATTCCTGTCGAACATCTGCAGGTGCCCACGGCACCCACTGCTCGTCGCCGAAAACGTCGCTGTGCTTGTGACACACCACGCCGTCCCTCACAGAGTAGTCGGCGTAGCGCTGACTCAGCTGTGCCGCCGTGCGACGCACTCCGCTCGGGACAGTTTTCTCTTGCAGGAAAATTCTGATGTTTTCACACTCGGTGGATTTGACCTGCCCATCTTTCACTCTTTCCAGCATGGATTTCGGGTGTTCAGTGGTCACAGCCTTGTACACTTCAAGAAAATCGGTGGCAGAAATTTCATCACGGTCAGGCGGGGGAAATCTGCTGAGGTAATCTGCAACCAGATTATCCGTGCCTCTCGTGTGCAGAATAGTGAGGTCATAGGTCCCAAGAATTGCCAAAAGTCGGTTGATTTTGGAGTTCGAGCTGGTGTATTGATGAAAACGGGTCAACGCTAGGTGGTCAGAAATTACAATAATTTTCCGGTTTCTGAAATATTGGGGAAAACGCTCTAAAGCGTAGGCAACCGCTAAACTTTCGGTCAAATTCGGGGCAAGCTGGGTCTCTGGTTTCGTAAGCCTTTTTGACCCGAAGCCCAGTGTGACCAATTCTCCTGTTTCCTTTCGCTGACACATCAAATGGACAGAAATTCCGACTTTTGATGCATCAGTAGCAATCACAATTTGGTCTCCTTCTTGATACTCCTGGAGAAAAGGCGGTGATGATAAGATTTCCTTTATTTGGTCAAAAGCCTGCAAGGCGCGCTCGTTCATTATCGGACGCTTGTTCTTGTTTTCCGGTTTCAGAAGCTCAACAATCGGCTGAGTGATTTCGGCGAAATGTTTTATGTGATCCTTTCCAAATAACACGAGGCCAAAAAATGACCGCAGTTGCTTGTACGTGGCAGGGGGTTCCAAATCTTTGATCGTCTGAACAATGTCATCACATATCCTGTGTCCTTCAGGGCTAAAATGGTATCCCAGGGCGGTGAAAGTCTTCAGGCAAAACCTGGTTTTTCCGGGAGCCGCTGCAATGTTGTGGCGCTCCATTCTTGCAAAAAGTTCACCAACCAATTTCACATGACCTTCATAGTCATAGTCCTGAGACACAACAAAAAGGTCATCTGCGTAAATCGCAATTTGACCCTTCGCGATCATGTCGCCCAAAACCTCGTCGAGAAACCTGCATAGAGCATTCCCAGAGCTGGAGAAACCCTGTGGAGTGCGCGTGAACCGATACTGGCCACGAAAAGCATCTGTTTGGATCGTAAAGGCCGTGAGGTCACGCGACTCCTCAGCTAATGGGAGTCTGAAGTATGCATCAGAGATGTCGAGTGTTGTGACCATTTTAGCTGTAGAGAGTATTCTCTTGATTGCTGTGATGGAAGGAACAGGATAAGGGTCCTTTGGTAGAGCCTTGCTGAGCAGACTAAAATCGACCACAAAACGGTATTTTCCGTTTTTCTTCGGAACGACAAAAGCCCTTGCGTTGAAAGGTGACCTCGCCTTCTCAATGACCCCACTCTTCTCAAGTTTCTTCACAATTTCGGCCATCGCTTCTTGTTTTTCCGGGGTCAATTTGATGTTCTTGCATGTGACAGGCTGGAGGTCAGGAGGGGTCATAACAATGTACTCAAAACCAGTAACAGGTGTTATCAATTCATTTTCTTCGAAAACTTTCTCATGCTTATGCATCAAATCTATGACCTCCTTGACCTGTTCCTGAGGCATGTCGGGGGCGAAAAATGCTCCCTCAATCTGTTTCTCTCCCTCAGATTTTAACTTGAAGCATCTAGAAATGCAAGTGACATATCTAAATGGGGTCAAATGTCCGATGACCTCATTGTTGCGAATGACCATTTCAGACGGTCGCTCGTTTACCATGGTAATGAACATCTGTCCGGCCTCAATTTCTTGGTCAAGGATGTAAACCTTTCTGTTTGGCCACTTCGTCGACGGAACGAACACGCCGTCCTCCGTAGGACAGGGACAAATGTTGACCTGAGTTGGGATGTCCGGCTTTAGGATAGTGTAACCTGCGGCTCGGATTGTGATCAATTTCTCGCGTTCCTCACCATGTGCCTTCCTTCTCGGCTTCAGCTTGCGGCTGGCCTTGGGCACAGCGTGGCCTTGGGGAGGGGCCGGCCCTCCATGGGCCAGGGCGGGGCCGCGCGGGTCGGGAGGTGTCAGCGCCTCGCAGCCCGCCAGCGTGCTGGCCGGACGCGCGACAGTGTGACGCGCGACGGCGAGGCGCGGGGCGGGGCCGGGCGCGGCGGGATGGGGCACGGAGGCGCGGGGGGTGACCTGCCCGGCCTGGGCTGGCCGGGTCACACAGGACTTGCCTGGGAGCCGTGCCGCGATGGCTGATCCGCTCTGTGGAGTGGTCAAAGGGGTCAAAGCCTTGGCCACCTGTGGGTCATCAGGCGCGGCCCAGTTGGGAATGGGGACCACAACCCTCCCCAGATCGGTGGGAAAAGACAATGTTCCTGTGTCAAAACAGATACCAAAACCATAATTGTTGAGGAATTCCGTTCCCAATAATAACTCGCAATCGAGTCCTTGGACGCACAAGCACCGAACTTTGAACTCCGCATTCAAAAATGACACAGGCAGAATGACCTCGCCCTTGACTTCCATCTTCTGGCCATCCGCAGCGATCACCCGGTATCTGCCCTGCATGGGCTTGCCAGGTCCAGCTATTTCGCAAGAAACGACCGGGATGCCGGCCCCGGTGTCCAAAGTGACGTCACGGATGACTGAGCTTGACCCAATTTTGGCCTTAACGTCCAAAATTGGCGAAACGCGCCTGACGTCAACCACGATGCACTCGTCATCATGGTGGCCCTTGGCCTGTTTGGCCCTTTTTCCTCTGCTGTCCTTTTTGGTAGAGGTGGGAAGGGCGGGCGTCGAGAGCGTGTCACCGTCCGCAGCAGCTGGCGAAGATGATGGCCTTGCACTTGATCTTGATTCGGGGCCTCGCGGGCCTGGCCGGTGTGCTGCCGCCACTCCGGGCGGGGTGTCGACGCCCTGCGTGTTTTGGTTCAGGCCGCCGCGTGCATCGGCAGCGACGCGGCGAGAGTTGCTTTGCAAGCACACTGCCGGTCCGCCGGTCGGGTCAGGGCGCTGGCCTCTGCTGAGCTTGTTGTAGTTACAAATAAACAAATTGATTTCCGTTCCTCCGAAAATGTTGAAAATGAGCTGTCTCACTTGCATCCAGTCCAACTTATCCAGCCCTGCACTCATGCGGTACGGAATTGCAAGTTTCTTGACCCTGTTATGTCTGCATTGTTGCTTCAAGTGCACGAGTGCGCGCTCAACATTCTGCAGCACAGGTTTGTCGGAGTACCTTTGCTTAGTGACCAGGGCAAAAATGAACCGCTGCCCACGCCTGAGGGAGGCTACACTGCCAACCGATGGCGCTTGGTTTCGCATTTCAGCCGCGCCGCCGAACTTTCTTTTGAAGTCTCTCGCGACGCCGGCTCCCATCCGGAAACACTGTGAAGTGCAATGTGCGAGGCTCACATTCTGAGGAAGTTTAAAAATGTCACAAATTTGAAATTTAATATTTTGAGGGGTGTCCTTTTTCTTCTTTATTGGTAAATGGACATCCCCCGAAACTAGTTTTTTGGCTGGTAGTCCCGGTGGCGGTGGCTGCCATTTTGTTGGTAACTTGACCTTCCACCTCGCTGCCAGTAAGCATCCGAGTCGCCTTGGTCTTGGTCTTCATGCCTGTTGAAGGCTGGGTTAGGCTCCTCCGTGAAATTCCTATTGTTGTCAAAGTTGTTGTCGTTGTTGTCATTTCTGAATCTGCAGAACTGCTCTGGATGGTTCGTTCGGCCGCAAAAACTGCACTTCGGGTAAACCCTGGCCTGGTGCTTGTTCACTGTCTTGGCAAGTCTGACCTCGAAATCATTTTATGCCTCTTCATTTCACTCTTCATTTCATTCATCATTTCCAGCAACACACTGTCCTGGTCAGAGCTCTGGGTCAGAGCGGCGCTCGCGGGCTCGGCTGCCTGGGCGGGAAGCGGCGCTGACACAGCGTTCTCGCCGTGCGCCGCCGTGCCGAGACCGGCCAGCTGGGCGCTCAGCTGAGCCAAGCTGTTGTTGTTGTTGTTGATGTTGTTGTTGAAGTACAGGCCGGCCTGGACAAACAAATTAGCAATTTGTTGAATGGCAGAGTCCGTGTTGTTCTGCAGTCGTTCTTGCCACATGGGCTCCAGAGCTTGGGACTCTGCGACCCGTCTGGGGAAAACTCGTTTCTCGGAGAGACGCCGATTCACCGTTCTTTGTCCGTGACCTTGTGCCAGAAATCTGTTTCATGTGGGTCCAGGTAGCGAGATTTTTCTTCTCCAATTCACCAGGAGTCGAATCAATCCAGTTCATGTACTTGTCGACGGCCTCTTGCCCAAGCCCTTGCAAAATGTACTTGTTGATTTCAGTCGGGTCACTGACCTTTGCTTCTTTGAGGAGAATTTTCTTCTGCGACAAATAAAGCATTAAAGGCTCATTGTCCTCGTCCCACACCCTACGGAGCATCCGTCCCATTCGGTCACCAGTTTTCGCTTTCACAGGGAAAACGTCAACTAAATAATCCAAGATGTCTTCCGCGTCAGCTGTCTCGTGGATTCCAGGAAAAGTTTCGCCGCACTAAGAGCATGGTCCTCTCAGTTTTGACATCAAGAAATCGATCTGGAGAATGTAGTTGGCTGACCGACGCCGGAAGCATGCTTCGCATGATTTCCCTGAAATTTCAGCGTTTTCACCTCCTGCTCTGAAAGTCCTGTCTTGGTACAGTGAAAAAATTTTGCATGGGATTCCACGCCGTTGCTCGGCTGTGCTCGGCTGTGCTGCAGGTGTGGGTGCGGTCTGGACGACAGGCGCGGCGGGCCTGCGCTGCGCGATTTGGGATCGGCACGGTGGCGAAGGTCGTTGTGCCGCGTGCGGGCTCGCGTGGCCTGGCACCCGTGTTCGGTCCGGCAGCGCCGGCTGGTGGTCCAGTGAAAACTTCAACTTTGGGAAAACCCAACGGTACAGTCCGAAGGAAAACATTGTCATCCAACCTGTCAACAAAGGGGCCAGACCGCGCCCGTTCGTCCGCAACCGCGGTGCTGAGTGGGCGTTGTTGCAAGGCCAGCGACCGTCGCTGCTCGGCTGCACGCGTGTCAAGTTCAAAGCCAACCAATTTCCTTGCCTCAGCTGCTTGCTTGGCCTGGAGGTCCCTAACGGAGCTTCGCAGTGCGTCCTGCTGGGCCTGGAGGACGGCCTGTGTCGTGCCCATGTCACCAACAATTTCCTGGTAAATCAAAGGTCGATCTCCCAGGGGAAGGGTAGACGAGGCAGATGGCGTACTGAACGAAACAGGGACAGGACCACAAGCTCCTTCCGGGGGCGTGTTAAGAGATTCCGCTTGGTCGGGTGTTGTTCTGCTTGGGCTAAGAAGTGCATGCTGCTGACTGCTCAGCGTTTTTCTGGACCGGGTATCTCGGACAGTGCCAATTCGGATCAGAATTGACCTCAGGAAATCGGAGGGGCTTCCGCCATAAACTGCGCCAGCCGCCTCGACTTCCTCTTTGTACTGGGTTACAATTGCTGAGAGTTCATCCGTGTCAATAAGTAGGTCATCTGGACCGATGACTGTGCTTTTTGTTTTAAGAAAAACAACTTGTTCGACATCGGGGTGGCCCTTCTTAATTTCCGTCGCGAGATTTTCTAGTGCCGCTTCAGACTTAGTGCCAGGTGTCTTTAATTGTTTGTAAGCAATCTGAAATTGCCTCAAAGTTTCCTGCGCTGTGTAGAGCGTAGTGTGGGTGGCATTTTTATGATGACTTTCGGGTGGTTCCGATCCGTTTTGTCACCTTGCAAATTGTATTAACTAGTGCGCTGACTGGCAGTAAATCGTCGATTCTTGACATTGTTGCGTTGTCAATGAGTAAATTATTGGGTACTCACACCTTTGTCGTCTTCGTTCCTTTTGTCCAATGGAGAACCAGGCTAGGTGAACCGCTTCACGCGGTGCTCACACCTTCGTCGTCTTGGAGAAACCCGGCTAGATGCACCATATCACACGTTGGCCGGGGGTTGCGGAGGTGAAGTGGGGTCTGCTGTGTGAGGCTGCGTAATCCAGCTCGCCGCGGGGTCAAACCGGGTCGAGGGATCCTATGCACTTGGTCCTCAGTCACTAGGTTTCACTGCACTGATCACTCGCGTAACCGTCTAGCCGCAGCGTGTTCTACGGGTTCGTGAAGGGGTGAAGTAACGACACACGGGTTGGTTGAGTACTCGGGCACACGCGGACACTTTCGCGGACGGGGTATTCGGCGGAGAGGGCTCAGTTGTTTCCGCTACGGTGGTTGGTAGAATACTGACTGGAGCTTCTCCCGAGTCGGGGCTCCGTGAGGGAGGCACGTGCTCAATCCCTAACATCTAAGGTGAACGCATCGGCCACAGGCCGGTGACAATCAGATTACTCCAGCACTGCTGGCTAACGCCTGATTACTAGGCAACCTATCTGCCAGTCGTGTTAGTTAGCTGGCATTTAACACGGGGCGACGCGGCCTATGTTTTCTGCATAGGCACGCGCGTCAGATAGCACGGCAGCTAGCGCGCTGAGCGCTGCAGAGGTGCGTGCGCATCGCAGAGGCATTGACCAGTGTGACCTGGGCAGTGCGTCTGTGATAGCAGTCCAGTTCTGGTCCAACTTTCGTTCACAACAAGTCCTAAGAAAATAGGAATATCCAAAAAAGGGCCACGGCACGTTGTAGCTGCAACTTTGCTCTATCCAGAGAACTTGTCCCCATCTGCGTGCGGTCAAAAATAGAGATCAAAACCTGGTAGACGGCGGACCTCTGCACGGCGGATTTGAACATCTTGCGAAGTTTTGAAAAGGCACTGTCGCAGACGAGCTCTACTAACCCCGCCTCCCCCCGCCCACCCCTCCGGGCGACCCGCCTGCAGCCCGCTGCTTTGTCTCTGCGCCGGGCCCCCCGCTGGCCCCCTCCTCATTCACGCGCCGGAGCCGAGGGTCGGCAGCGTGACGGCTCGATTTATGGCCTTGTACTCCGAGAGTTAAATTTTTGAACGGATGACTCTAGACTCTCAGGACATGAACCATTGCACTCAGCGCGTGTTCCTTGTGCCAGGCGAATCAAATTTTAATTTTCTACGATAATTTTGACCTTTTGTCATTGTTTCAACAGGTCCGGGTCAAATGGTCGTAGAAACTGAAATTTTAGTTGCCTGTCACCAGAATAGCACGCCAAACATCTTCGTACAAGTTTCAAAACTAGAAAATGTCCCCTTTTAAAAGTTTGGCCGTACAGCCTAGAGCCATAAATCGACCTGTCACGGTGCCGAACCTCTCGGGTGAGGGTGGGCAGCCCGACAGTCCCCATTCAGTGAAACAAAGTCGGCGACAACATGTGCGGGGCTTGGAGACGGTACAGCTCGTCGGCACAAATATTGCACCTCCTCTCTCCGACTAGCTCCAAACCCGCCGTGCAGAGGTCCGCCGTCTACCAGGTTTTGATCTCTATTTTTGACCGCACGCAGATGGGGACAAGTTCTCTGGATAGAGCAAAGTTGCAGCTACAACGTGCCGTGGCCCTTTTTTGGATATTCCTATTTTCTTAGGACTTGTTGTGAACGAAAGTTGGACCAGAACTGGACTGCCCTGGGGCCTAACTTAGGCGTTCAAAAAAATTTTTGAACGCACCGTCATTGAGATTGATCCCTTCTGAGCCCGTGTGTCAAGTTTCATATCGATACCTCGAACGGTGTGGCCAGGACGGCGTTAGAAAGAGGTCCCTGCGCGTCCCTGGAAATGCCGCTTCTGGGGAGGTGTACCATATCCTCTTAAGGTTGCTTACTACGCTGCTTCCCGGCTGCTCTAGAAGTCCATTCTTTAAAGTTAAATTTCCAGAGTAAAACCGGTAATTGCTGCCCCGTTGGTGGTGTAACGTCGCTTGAAATGATATTTCATCACCGAACTCGCCGACCTCTTCTGTGAGACAATTTCCGAACTCACGAACGTCTATATAATACGGACCCTGCAAAATAGTAACGTTTGAAATACCTTTTGGAAATTTCTTTAACAGGTAAGTACAGGCTTATGCAACTCATACCGCCGTTTTGCTGGAGCATAAATCCAGCAAAAATGGACCTAGCAGTACTGCAATGATCCGTGGCATCATGGCTTTCAGTCAGCAAATCCCTTCTTCAGGCTAGATGTCGCCTGGTTTCATCGGTCCAAGAAAGCGTCGATAGTTATTTCAACTGGAAAACATTATTACTTTGAATTCTGAAAATGGCCCAGTTAAAGGGACAATTCACTATAAATGGATGAAAGCTGACAGGATATTATTGATAGACAACGAATGATTATAGGTTCTTGAAACTTTTCATGTCTTAAATACGCAACAAAAGTCTACACACTAAACTTCTTACGGATACATCCTATCTGTATTACGGACATTTTTGTGCAATTGCAATTACGGATAGATTTTGCTTGTAATACGGATGAAATCATCCGTATTACAAAGAGTTTTACGTCCGTACCATACAGATATTTTCGTATGTATGTTACGGACACGAAAACCTTTGTATTACGGATGAAATCATCCGTATTACAAGCAA
This sequence comes from Thrips palmi, assembly GCF_012932325.1. Classification (NCBI taxonomy): domain Eukaryota; kingdom Metazoa; phylum Arthropoda; class Insecta; order Thysanoptera; family Thripidae; genus Thrips; species Thrips palmi. The sequence continues at coordinate 8,654,183 of NW_023144630.1, read as the reverse complement.
AATCTATCCGTAATTGCAATTGCACAAAAATGTCCGTAATACAGATAGGATGTATCCGTAAGAAGTTTAGTGTGTAGCTGCGGATGATGTATAGTGTTGAGGACTCGCGCTGCTCGCTGGGGGCTCCGCCCCCAGACCCCCGCATGTGTGGGGCGCGTACCGAAGTATTTTTAGTAAGTCCGTGGTGACCAAAGGAAAATTTTCTTATGAAGTAACTGTACTGCTTTTTGGAAGGGTCTATTTAACTGCTTTTGACCATTAATTTTTAAGGTACTATTACTGCCCAAATAGATAGCTTGTATTGTATTGGCTACTGTGGCAGTCAACGGCATTCAAGGTCCGGAAAATATTGAAGACTGCTTTGACAAGAATAAGATCTGTGTTCATTATGGTCTATGTGACCGAAGGCCAAACTAATGGGCCTCTTTTGCGTCTTTCATTTCTGATTTCTACAGATTTCTCCGGCCAGGTTTAAGACGCAATATATTACATGGCTTTTACTGCTTGGAAACGGTTGTATTTTGTTCAGTTTAGGCCCATTTCATCGTTTTGAAGATGTTGCCGGTGACGGGAACCCGATTGCGGCACAGTTTCGGAAATGTCACGACCAGACCTACCGATGGGGCGAATAAAAATTTTTAATCGGTCGGTCCCCTTTCTTGAAGATTGAGTGGATTTTGTTGAATTTAGGCCTATTAAATCGTTTTTTGAGGATGTTGCCAGTGACGGAGACCCGATTGCGGCACAGTTTCGGAAATGTCTCGACCAGACCTACCGATGGGGTGAATAAAAATTTTTAGTCGGTCGGTCCCCTTTTTTGAAGATAGAGTAGATTTTGTTGAATTTAGGCCTATTTAATCGTTTTTAAGGATGTTGCCGGTGACGGAGACCCGATTGCGGCCCAGTTTCGGAAATGTCTCGAGCAGACCTACCGATGGGGCGCATAAAAATTTTTAGTCGGTCGGTCCCCTTTTTTGAAGATTGAGTGGATTTTGTTGAATTTAGGCCTATTTAATCGTTTTTGAAGATGTTGCCGGTGACGGAGACCCGATTGCGGCAGTTTCGGAAATGTCTCGACCAGGCCTACCGATGGGGCGAATAAAAATTTTTAGTCGGTCGGTCCCCTTTTTTGAAGATTGGGTGGATTTTATTGAATTTAGGCCTATTTAATCGTTTTTGAGGATGTTGCCGGTGACGGGGACCCGATTGCGGCACAGTTTCGGAAATGTCTCGACCAGACCTACCGATGGGGCGAATAAAAATTTTCAGTCGGTCGGTCCCCTTTTTTGAAGATTGAGTGGGTTTTTTTGAATTTAGGCCTATTTAATCGTTTTTGAGGGTGTTGCCGGTGACGGGGACCCGATTGCGGCACAGTTTCGGAAATGTCTCGACCAGACCTACCGATAGGGCGAATAAAAATTTTCAGTCCGTCGGTCCCCTTTTTTGAAGATTGAGTGGATTTTGTTGAATTTAGGCCTATTTTTATATATTATTATATCGTTTTTAGGATGTTGCCAGTGACGGAGACCGGATTGCGGCACAGATTCGGAAATGTCTCGACCAGACCTACCGATGGGGCGAATAAAAATTTTTAGTCGGTCGGTCCCCTTTTTTGAAGATTGAGTAGGTTTGCTCGGAAACGGTGAGAAATTTGTTCCCCTTTTTTTGTAGATAAAGTAGGTTTTCTCGGAAACGGTGAGGAATTTTCAACTTTTGGGATTTTTCCCAATTTTCCCATAAAATTTGGAATCGAATGGAAAAAACCGCAAGTCTCTACGACCACTCCTTCACCCCAAACATTTCTATGAGTGAGTGAGTCAGTGAGTCAGTGAGTGAGTCAGTCGGATTGGGGCTTTATAGGTTCTTGATTCTAACCGAAAATAAAAGTGTGGGCAATCGACGGCATTTGTGAGGTTCGGAACCGCTATACCAGGCTGGATTCGAGGTCCGGGCGGGAATGGAGTGCGAAGGCAAGTTAGGGGAGTTGCAAACCCGTGCTTTCGGCTCCGATCCTTTGAGTCAAAACATCACTGTTAAAAAAATTCTTAAATTTAATACATAATGACATCTTAATTTTAATAACCTTTTGAAAGGATATGAAAACTCATAAAGGTTTGTGAAGTTTAAGAAAATTTCTTACATTTACCAAAACATTTCTGACAAGTAATGAAAATATTGGTAAGTTTCAGAAACTTTATTAAAATTAAAAAACAGGTTCATTAAATTTGAGACTGTTTACCAAATGCAATAATTTGTTTCTTAAAATTCAAAATTACCATGACTTTTCATATTTGATTCTCATCCTGCCAGTTAAAATTGTGATCATTGGACGCTTCACTACCAGTGTACGTAAAGAACAAATTTGGATGATCTTGGTCATGTGAAGTCGTGTTTGGAGGCCCTGGAATGAGCGCTTCCACTGCCTAGCGGAGTCTCCGCCGAGAGGCTTGGAGTCATCCACATCCTAGAGCCCGCCTCGCAGAGCTCACTCGTGGCGCAGTTGGTAGCGTCGCGGTGCGGTAATCCGGAATTCCGGGTTCGAGAGTTTGAACCACGCTTCCAAGCGATTTCGGCAGTGAAATCGACTACTAACATACAATGAATAACTCATTACGTACATAAGGCGTTCAATTTTTACCTGCTATATATTAAATTCTTCTTAAATGCAAAAACAACTTTTAAGAAACAGATTATTACTTTTCAAATTTGATTCTTACTTTTAAGAAGAAAAAGTTTATTACTTTTACTAGCAAAAAGTCTTTGTAAACTGCTTCATAAAAAAGTTTCTTAAAATTAAGATGGATTTTTTTAACAGTGATGTGCGGTCTGCACCCCAAATAGCTATGGACAATTTTGTTACCAGTTACCGAACGATTTTGAGTTCATGGCGGAAACGTCTTTACACGTTCCTTAATGGTGACAACTTCGAACACAGACCATAGACCAATTTGCCCACAGAATTTTGGGAGCATTACTGTATAAATTTATAAGCGCTTAATTGCTCACAGATGTGGACAAATATGTCCGTAACAAGGTTTACAAGAAAGTCCACAAACAGTGTAGAAAATGAAACAAATATGTCAACCAGCCATAGACTTATTTTGCCCGAAGGTACTGTGATGTGTCCTACCGTTGGAGAAACTTCTGAACAGCTATACATTGGAAAGTGTAAAAGCCATGGAAAATTAGGTGTTGATTTGGTAACGCTTAAAAACGTTTCCACTTTCGTTGCAGAATCGTCCATTTCCTGGACCGTGGCAGGCTGGCAGGCCCCAGCCCCGGCATTCCCGGAGGGGAGGCATTCTTCAGACCCGGAAGTAAGTTAGTCGGGATGGGGCCAGGTGTGCCGCTTTGCGCCGTGCCCCGACTAGACTGTCCCAGAAAGAAATCGATGTTCTGTTACTCATCCGCACACGAAGGGAAAGTGTTCCTTTTGTTAAAAAAAGACTAAATTCTTTCGCCGGGGTGTCTCGGACAGAATTTAGAGGTCGCGCATCGGCAAAAAAGCGAAAAATGGCGTTTTTTGGTACATTTCGCCCGATTGCTCCCGCGGGGGTACATCCTCCCCTCCTCCCGCTACTCACATGAACTCTTAGCATGTTTGGGCTCCCTTCCTGCACAAAACCGACCCATTCCGAGCCTTTAAAAGTCAGAATAATCGACAAAACTATTTTTTTTTTTCTGAAAAAAAAATGCAAAATAGGGTACAGGGGGCTCGAATTACGGTCAGGTGTTGGTTTAAAACGAAAGAGAATCACAATAAACGTAGGATGGCGGTCATAGGAGTTAGCCATATGAGTATTGGTGCCGCCCGGGCGGCCGGAACTTTGCGCATTTCAGTATAAAACTGCTGTTTTTTCGTCCTTCTTCGCCACTGTAACGCTTTCCACCGGCACGCGTTAGAAGCATCGGCAAGCGTTAGAATGCTAAGGGAGGAGTCTTGATGTCCGAAGAACCAAAGTGGGTGGCGTGGAAGCTCCCACCACACCTCCAAGCTCCATTACCCTACCCTTCACCACCCTATTTATTGCCCCCCCCCCCCCCAGCCGATTCAGGCACTTTTGGAAGTATCACATCCCGAACCTCACCCCGAACAACAAGACGACCCTAATGAACAACTCCCTGCTCCGATGCAGCCTCAGCCACACCCCGAGCAGCAGCAACCAGACGCAGCACCGGAGCGGGCAAGTGGCTTTCGGGGATTCAACTTGTTAACTGGTGTGGGACATTGTCGTCTCTCGTCGTGTGCGCCATTTTTTCTTCTTGAGCGCGAGCACATTTTTCTCTGTTGTAAATTGCGTGGGGTCCAGTCTACCACGATCCCCTAGGTAAATCCCATGTGTGCAGAATTTGTCCGTTGGATTTGGCGTCCAAGTAAGAAAGCCGTGCGTAAGCACTTACAACAATTGTGCCGAACCTGTTACAGACTTCTGCGTTGTTCCTGATTTTGTGAACGAAATAATGATCCATGAAGCGGAAGAAGGGGAAACTCAATTTTCATCATTTTTCAGGAGAAACAAAAAACTGTTTGCAGGGTTAACTAAATCCGATCAGATGAATGATGCAATAGGGTGCTTCGGAGAAGAGCTGGACCGGAAGTGGAGAAGAAATCAAGAAGAACAAACGCCGGACTTGAATGAGAATATAACTCTGCGGAAGTGGCAGAACGACTGGCGTCTAAATGCAGCGTTTCAAGAGGTGCTGATTGCAATGATGGTTGAAAAAAGTACTTGTTCTGGGCCCACTCCCACTGCGTAATATAATTAACCGAAAAAGATTTGAAATGGCTGTGTCTCCAAAATGGTGCGTTTCCGGACATTCATCTCTTAGAAAAAAAATCCTTACTTTGGGGTAATCTTTCCCCTCCTACAGTTTGGCCAAAGTTACCTTGAACACCCTGTATATTACCGTCATTGCGTACAGCATTTCGTCTTCGTTCACGCCTCGCCCACCGACAGTGCATGACTGCAGGACTCCGTTTAATGGTTAAGTAACATGGTTGGGTGTCCTCGTGACTTTAGCGACACGGGGCACATAATTGTCTCCTCTTTTCAACACGCAAATCAGTAAGCGATAGCGTGACAACAGATGCCCTGACTCAGCAGTGTGCTCAGTACACTCTGGGCGCGCACTCACAAGTACACTCTAACGAGAGTGTGCTCAGGTCAATACACATAGATACACTCTAAATGTCTCTCGGAAAAAGGCTGCATCAACTTGGAGATTTCCTCCGCAGTACAAACGAAACTCGTCAAAATATCTAGAAGGTACAGTGAACTCTCGAAGGTATTTGTAGGTGTTTCCGTGCGCATCGCGATGTTGCGCCCGTTCCGACAATCCACGCCTGGCGTTTCTATCTACCTTGGCATGCGGCACTGGCCTGCCTTCCGCAGGGTGGCAGGCTGCGATAGACAAAATTGGGAGCCGGATCTGAGCAGGTGCAAAGAAGGCTTTATTAAAAGTGTGCATAAGCTTGGCTGGAGTGATGAGGGTGAATAGCCACCATGCTATCTGCAGAGCGTAGTAGCGCTGCGTATAACGCCAGCGCCTACTAGAACACCTCCCCCCTTAAGTCTTTTGTTTCGTTGACGCTGAGGGTCCTGTGTTTGTTGCCCGTGTTTAATCCGCGAATTCTGGGCAGGTTAGGTGATTGACAACTCAAACCAGAGTGATAATTCCAACACCATTTAATTAGCTTCTCTGAAGCACAACAATTTATTTTCTTTAATCCCTAAACCTTGCCGGTATCCTTATCGGCCTCCCTCTTCGAGTGACGGTGGTGTCCCTGGCTCCTGGCTCCCCCATTTCTTGTCACGTCCTCTCGGCCTCGCTTTCCTCGGCTTTCCCCTGCCTGCCTCGGCCTGTGCTGAACCATGATGGATTGACGTGGAATGCCCCGCAGGCCTTCCAGTCCATAATTTAATGCCCTTGGCAAAACAGTCTCTTTGGTTGCGATAACTGGCTTGCACCAGTACCATCATATTTTACATTGTCATTGTAGTTTTTGGTTAGATTGGGTTCTGGAAGGATGATCACTCAGCCTCAAGGCTCAGACAGAAAAACAGATTTATTGTGCACAGAGGACCATCTGGAGCATGTGGTGCAAACAGTTACGATACTGTGGTGCGTCGGCCGTGCGGATAGGTATACAGGTTTTATAGAGAGTAGGCCAAACAACTATTCTGTACAACTGTTATATTTCCTAAAGACCTCATGTTTACTATAACAGATTTCTACTGCTTGACACATTTTTCACAATGCAGGAATTTCATTAGAACCTCCAACCTCCCCCTAATCCCAACATCACAACCGTTAAGATAAAAAAAAATATTTCCACGAAAAAAAAAAGTTATACGCGCTGACCCTTACAATTAACTTGGTGCTCCAGCTCGGAACTTTTCTAAAAAAAAGACATGTAACCTGCCCCCTGATACGTAGTGCTCTACCTTCACTTACGTAGGCGTGATTTTTGGTCCATTGTCCAAGGTTAATTTGATTGTACTATAGCAACACTTCCTATTTTCTACTGACAAACGCCGTGCAGTTATATTACTAAGCTAATTGTCAGTACTCTACGACACAAATCAATCATAATAATTAAACAGTAGTTTAGTCGTTGTATGAAGAAACTGCAAAGCTGCAAAGAAACCTTCACCGTAGGGTATTACCTTCTCTTCGTTGCCATAATACTAAGTTTTTCGTTCGTTTCACTAATTATTAAACCTCAATATCTTGTGAGTGTATTGACGCGTTAAAAGTTTCCGGTTACATTCAGTCGGTATCGCCGGAGGTACGTCTCAGGTTACCCGAAATGAAGAAAAAACACACGAAGCAAGCCGTCGCAGAAATTACAAGGTGTATAAATCACATCTCACAAATGAAGTTATAATAGATCGAACAAATCTTGTCGTTCCAAGTAAAGTCAAGGTTCTGATCAAACAAATGGACACAGTGCTCAACTTCACCGTTATCCGTCAAATGGTTTGGCTCTCCTGCCAACCAGTTGGTGTACTCCAGGGGCTCACCCGTCGACATCCAGACGTACTTGCCGCGCTCACCCAGATCTGAGGCCCCTATCCAGAAGTATTCGCCGCCCAAACCTGGAAAAAAAATTGCCGGATGTTTGAGAGAGGGACATGTTGGCAAAACTGAAGCGTAGCTGTACGATTCATCTAAATCTCCCATGCATCTAGATAAGGGGGACGTTTTAAGCCGAGCGTAGCAACCACCATGCTTGAAGAAAGGCGCAAAAGATCGCTTCCGTGCACTGAAAAACGTAACGTGGTCTAGACCACACCACAGGTGTTGTCAGACTGGTCCCATTTAGGCTGCATCAGTTGGTATGTTCTGGGCCACGTTTGGTGTGGTCTTCCCATGCAATGACCACTTCAAACTGCATCAGTTGGTGTGGTCTAGGCCACGTTTGGTTTTTCAGTGTCCTATTAGTGCACAAGTGAACACGAAATGCTGCGTCCTTCCTTCCATTGCCATAACTTTTACTTTCATGGAGCAAGGTTCTTGAGAAATGCAAACCCGCAGGTGCCCCTTCCTTGGACGATGCCAATTCTGACCAAACCGCGAGAATTATAGGCCTTAAGAATTAGTAGTATGTTCCAGGACAACCTCGCCACAACATTTGGTCGAGATCGTACCAGGCTGTCCAGATCAGTGTAGACGTTAAGATGGAATGACCACGGATAATTAAACAGCTGTGTCGCTCGGCTCACACTGGTAAAACTAAAGCGTAGTATTACCCTCTGTTACCAAGCGTAATCACACAGTAAAAACGATTCCTGGTTTTCCCAGGAACTCCCTGGAAATCGCTTATTTTTCTACCATGGGCTTCGTGGGAAAACCAGGAACTGTTTTTACCGTGCAGGTTACGCATGAACTCGAGCGTAACAGACACATCCACCAAGATTTCCCGAATCTAAATGCATGGGGGAATTTCCAGAGTATGCTCTATTTCAAGCATAACCTCTTAGAGCGTAACTTTATGCTTGACTCAGGCATAGAGTTAAGCTTTAGTTTTACCAGTGCAGGAAATGGGGTGGTCTCGAAAGTGCACTCTCAGCCGTTTATTGACTATTTCTCATTAGCAGACGTATTTCTGTAAGCAACTATAATACTTAGCATTTAGTTCTTAAATACTTAAAAATTTTATTTGTAATTTACTAAGAAAACGGTAATATTAGTACAGTAATGAGTAATTGCTAAGTAATACTGACAAAAAATGCCAAGTATTTTGGTTGCTTACAGAAATGCGTCTGCTAATGAGAAATAGTCAGTAAAATGCTGAGAGTGTAACCCGTTTCTTTCAGGCAGACTTACCGCTGTTCCTGATGTACTTGGCCACTTTGTCGTTCTCCTCCTGGCTGCTGATTGTGGCAAGGCGCATACCCTGGTAGTTGCAAAACTCGTTGGCACGGTACCAGTTTGACTGCCAACAACAATGTTACTTTAATTGCAGTGGCAGGCGCACTTGCATAACGACTCGCTTCTGTACTTGAAATTCCAAATTTATGAAACGATTCTGTGCAAGACGGTACTCTGAAATAAAATCCGTACGTTTGAACCGAGAAGGTACAAACGAATAAAGTATGGAGGAAAGTACGGAACGCCCGTACTTGCTCCATATGAACCCATGAAAACGGGTGCGGAAAACAAGAAGACGGAAGAGAGGGAGGAGGAGAAAAGGCAAGAAAGAGAAAGGATACGTATTTTTTTTTAAGTGCAGATGCCGGCTGTTTTCGTATATCTTCAAAGGCAAATTAACATGAGCGTGAAGAACCCATGCTTTATTTGGACCTTGAGAAGGGCATGAATTATTCATTTCGAAAAAGATGGTTAAAAGAGGGCTTTTGGTCCATGCCTCTTCAGGGCCCCACACAAGACTTAGTGCTGCGAGTGAAGAAAGTCCCTGCGTGTACAGCCGCTTTTGGTGGCAATGAGAACTACGATTAACGGGACTGCTAAGCGGACCCGCACCCACCTTAACGGTCTGCAGAAAGTATCTTTTGGAACCAACTCGCAGTGGCGCGACGGCTAAGCGGTTTGCTTGGAGACTTGGTCTAGGCTTGTCTTGATCTGGAAGAGAAATAATGCAGTTACAAATTCACTGAAAATCAAATAGTGATACATCTCACTCTCTGAAGAATGAGACATAACTGTCTCACCGAAAAAATGGTGATACTAACATGCATCACCGAAAAAAATAGTCGTACACGCATGTATCACCGAAAAACTGGTCGTACACGAATGTATCACCGAAAAAAAGGTCGTACACTAATGTATGACCGAAAAAAGGTTGATACTTCCCCAGGAAAACAAGGTTCAATCTCGCTGATGTCTCACCGTTTTTTCGGTGATACTTTTTTTGTACGACCCTTTTTTCGGTGATACATGCGTGTACGACCATTTTTTGGTGATACATTCGTGTACGACCTTTTTTTCGGTGATACATTTTGTATCGCCGAAAATTGGTGAGATGTCTCACCCTTTGAATTTCAGTGTTGTGCCGAGTGTGAGTACCGTTGACAATCTTCTAGAACCGTAAAAGCTGACCACAATCCGAGCAACACCTCGTCCAAAATTTTAGTACTGATTATGACTCTTTCATTCTCAGTGCTTGAAATTTCAGAGTTTGAAAGTTTAATTCAGAGCAGAGTTTCATAGTTTTTGTCGGAATGTAGAGTTCTTTTCAGAGTTTTAGAGTTAAGTCTGAGTTCCAGAGGCTTCTCAGAGTTTTTGAATCATAAGTGAGGGTAAAGGGAACATATCCACGTTAACTCAAATGCATCAATTGGATTCTTTGATAAATGAAAATTGGGCGTGACAACTGACTTCGGTCACTATACACGTAGGACAATTTTTTTAGTAGTAAAAAGCATGAATCATAATTAAGTTATGTGCCAAAAACAACGTCACGAAATTCTACAAGATGAAACGGCTTACTGCAGACATCATAGCACACATCAGATGGGGTGTAAACCCCCTTAAATCGACTGACTTACGACCCTTTAGTGGTTAAATAGCCATGATGTGGTAACCGATACATAGTTGAAGCGACTATCGATTTTTCTGAGTTCATTTTAGGCCATGTGGGGGAGGTTTGACATACCAAGATAAGGCGCCGCTGAAGCCACGGCCAGCACAACCAACGCAAGGACTAGCCGGAACATGATGGCAAGAAGTTGTCTTTCCCACAAGAGCGGAGATCCGTGCCTGGCAACCCAGACGGTGCGGGAGGACTCTTATAGCCCGTCGTTGCACCACGAAGGTTACGGCCCTTGCTGCGCCATCAAGATCCCGGCACTGTACGCTGCATTAATTAATTGCAAACGTGGTCTGATAAGCAAGGAGCAGGAAAAGTAGTAGCCATAAACATCGCAACCTTGGCCCAAACCGAGATGACTGGGCCGCAGTCCCTAAGGTGATAACAACCACACAGTAAATTGAATTGGCGGAATCCGTAACGGATCGGCACAGAAACCGCCAGTAAATGATTCTGACTTTGGTAGTCACAGAAACTGGCATGGGCTCACAGAAACTGGCAAGGGCTCCACAGAAACAGCGAAGGGGTTATGGTAGTTCAATGTCACAGGCCCCACGCTTGCAAGTGTGCGACAAGCGGTGTTTAGCACTTGCGAGTGTGGGACAAACGGTGTCTCACACGTTGGTAATTCCACGGAAGCGAATAACACTTTTTCGGCGCGACCTCACCGATTTCGCCCAAACTCGGTGAATTGACTCTTACTAGTGTCGTTTGGACCCCTGCAAAATATTAGCACTTTATGTCCAGCCGTTTCCAAGAAATACGCGTTTGAAAAATTTACAACTTTTTAGCAGATGATACCTCAGCGGTTCCCAACCTTTTTCGGTTCGCGACCCCAAATTTGTAGCCAAAAATTTCCGCGACCCCCAGGAAAAATTTCGCGACCCCACGCGACCCCTCCTTAAGCATGCCTTTGATACAAAGTGCGATAATCCGGCTTAGTTTGGAAGCACTATTGTCTCAAAGTTGAACAAAACGGTCACAAATGCCTGTGAAAAATCGTGTTTTGGGCCGACTTTAAGCATCTACTGCGTCTGATCCGAGGCGGTATTTCGACCTCTCTCAACGGGCAATTGGTCTTTGGACCTTCCTTTCGCATGCCTCTGTTACGGAAAGCGATTATCTGCCTGAGTTTGGGAGCAGTACTGCCGCAAAGTTGATCAAAACGGTCACAAATGTCTGTGAAAAATCGCGTTTTGGGCCGACTTTAAGCATCTACTGCGTCTGATCCGAGGCGGTATTTCGTCCTCCCTCAACGGGCAATTGGTCTTTGGACCTTCCTTTTGCATGCCTCTGTTACGGAAAGCGATTATCTGCCTTAGTTTGGGAGCAGTATTGCCGCAAAGTTAATCAAAACACGATATTTCAGACATTTGTGACTGTTTTGATCAACTTTGCGGCAATACTGCTCCCAAACTAAGGCAGATAATCGCTTTCCGTAACAGAGGCATGCAAAAGGAAGGTCCAAAGACCAATTGCCCGTTGAGGGAGGACGAAATACCACCTCGGATCAGCCGCAGTAGATGCTTAAAGTCGGCCCAAAACACGATTTTTCAGACATTTGTGACCGTTTTGATCAACTTTGCGGCATTTAAGCAGTCACTGCGTCTGATTCGTTGTTCCCGCCAGTGCTCGGCGTGTGGGCTAGCAGGGGAAACCACCGCGACCCCAGGCGACCCCAGCCACCTCGCCGCGACCCCTCGAAATTTTTTCGCGACCCCATTTGGGGTCGCGACCCCAGGGTTGGGAACCGCTGTGATACCTTTACAAATTCAACTCATCATAATACAGGACACTTTAGGGTGGCAGCTAGCTTGTACTCTCAGAATGGGACCAGGACGGGGCGGGATGAACCTCTGTGAAGCTGGTAGAACCCAATTTTGCACAATTGATCGGACATGTCTCAAAAAATTGAGCACGAAATGAGCAACCGATTGCACTATACCCTTTTAATTGTGCGTTGAAACGAAGGTCATAATCCACCACAGTCGTTTTTCCCAGGTAACATTTACCACCAGCGCCCAATCGTGCTACAGCAACGAGACAGGTGCCGAAAAATTGAGCTCGAAATTCCGCCCACCGCGTTGGAAAGAGGAAACCGTGCTGCTGATTCTGGACGTTGAGCCGAACTTTTCTCGCTACAGGTTCGGCGCTGAGGCGCGAAACTAAAGCTGACGATGTTTGAAAACCAGTACACGGTGACATTTTTTCGTCCAATAAAGCAGGAGGTGTGAGTCACTGGAATAAATTGCTATCCAAGTGTGTCATAAAGGGTTGCCAACGGAACAAAAGGCTGTTCGCGGATTTGCTCTCCGACAAATAGTTCAGGAGATTTTCGCCTTGGAACACGGACTTTTTGGACAATGGACAGCACGGAAGTTACATTTTGCTCATTTTTAGCCTGTTTTGACAGGGAAATGCGTGAAGTGCATGCTCGGTTAGTGTGTGTGGTAGCAGGGGAGATAAAGCCCAGTCATAGGAATCAAACCGCCGGTCGATACGTCGAAAAATAAGGAAACTGTGGCCCAAAGACACAAGGATCCACAATTGTGGCAACTTCCCATATACTCCATCTACTGGCGATACCCCACGTTCTGTCTAGTGACTGTCGGTACGCCGCGCTCTGCAGTTCTGGCTTCTGCCGTAGTTCGCCTGTGTAGTTGCCTGTGTCGCCCTCTACTGTGAGCGTTCCTGGAATCTGTATCCGTCACTGTCGTCAGTTCGAAATACACTGCCAAGCTGTCAACACCTGCCTACTCATTTCAACAACGACGTATACAACAAAAACTAAGTATGTACTTTGTTGTGATGGACATTTTTTGTTCAAGGTGTTTTTGCAAAATGTAAATAGAAAAGGGCGGAAAAGGGTGTTTCATTGTTTCAGTTACGGGAAGTTGACTAAGTTGTGGGTCCATTTGTGTCTTTGGGTTTCCTTATTTCAGTTTCCTTATTTTTCGACGTATCGACCTGCGGTTTGATTCCTATGACTGGGCTTCATCTCCCCTACTATCCCACACACTAACCGAACATGCAGTTCAAGCATTTCCCTGTCAAAACAGGCTAAAACTGGGCAAAATGTAACTTCCGTGCTGTCCATTGTCCAAAAAGTCCGTGTTCCGGGGCAAAAATCTCCTGAACTATTCGTCGGAGAGCAAATCCGCTCTTATGTTTGCTCTTATGTTAGCAAATAAGTATTTTCCCGAAAGGGTCAGCAGAAGTTCCATATTTGCTACATATTTCGAAATTTTGTCATGAGGTGTCTGATGCTGTCCGCTCGTGACATCAACTCCAAGGAATTGTACTCCATCATTGTATATAGTATTCTCAACTCTTTTTCAGCTATCGTACTGGATTCCAGCTCGAGAGAGACAGTACTGTGAGCTCAACATCCATTCTGATGACTTCTCCTGGAAAGAATACCTAACGCTCGAGTCCTAAATTTTGGGATTTTGAAGATTTTATCTTTGATCTTTTGTAACCTGTAGTACATGTACAACCCTCCAAACACAGCTCATATCACAGAATTATTCATGTTAAACAATGCGTGCAAACGCGCCGAGCACACAGGGACACAGTGGCCAGCGGAACAGAAAAACAAGGAAGTTATCGGGAAATTTTAGGTAAAACTTTCTTTTATTGTATTCCCCTTTCCGTCAGTAACAAGGTTTGAAAATTGTGAACAATTAAGTGCAATGAGAAAGTGGTGAACAGTCAACATAGCTGGACCTTTCACCTTCACCATCGTACGCAAGCTATATGGCATCTGCTTGAGCGTTCCGCCCCTGCAGCAGCTCGCTGACGTCCTTCATAATGTCTGGGTCCATTACTCGGTCACTGTAAAAAGAGAACACTGTAAAAATCTCCGTACTTTTGTACGGACAATGTCCAGAGGAATATAATACGGAAGTGCGGAAAAGAGGTACAGAAGTTCCGCAGTATATAATGGTAGGTACAGACGGTCGGGCCAAATAATTGATCGGACTTGTTCCGTACTCTTTCTGTACTTTTTTCTACCAGTGAAAGAGAATTTCTGCAATTTGAGTGGTGAAACTTCCCTTGCGCCCACACTTCAGTGTCACGTGGGTTGCAAAGCTCTGTACTTAGCCTACCGGCATTAAAATTTTTCTGCCAATAACAGAATACGGGACCTATTTACATTATTGTATTGTTACTAGACTGTATCACGAGTTATCTGCCACAGCCGTTGGTGCGTAAATATTGCATCTCATCCGTAAGAGGCGTCTCAACGTAACCGGTTATAGATCCTACACTGTCAGAAATCTCCGAAACAAACTTGAACAAAAATGCATGCATTGCAATCGGAAGTACATCCTTCCGAAAATCGGAAGACCTCGTCGGAAGACCTCGTCGCCCGATCGGGCAACACCCGAAATCCTTTCGTCTTCGGAACGATTTCGGATGCTTTCACTTTTGAACGGGATACTTTGAATCGTTGGTACTAAGTCCGAAGAAAGTGTGTTTCAATCAATGGGAAATAACTCTGGGTTTCAGTTTGAATCCCACATGAATACCGGATGGGCTGAAGTGAAAAGTAGCCAAATTTCTGTAAAATTCGTTGTAAATATTACTTTTTAAAAGAATTTTTTTTAATATTCAAAGTCTGAATGTTGACGGCACTCCATGAGTTTAAAGGTGATTTGAATACAATTCTTAATTGCCCATGTATTTCGGTTCAGAATATTTTTGGAGTCGTGCCCCTTGGATCTCAATATTTACCAAAATCTCTTGAAGCAGCGCGGCAAACAGCAGCATTTCTGAACGGTCCCGCTCTTTGCCGAGGGGAACAGCACTCGGTTGCCTTCGTTGCAGAGTACCCGGACCCGCCGTTCGCGCTCGTCTTGGAAAAGGTTGGGACTTGGGAAGGGCACCCAGGTGGACAAGTGCGTCACCGTTGCTATTTCCGTGAAGTAGAGGTGTTCGGCGCGCGTGACGTAGGCCCACAGCTCGGCGTCCTTGCAGTACAGATGTGCGAATCAAGGATTTTCATTTCGAATCGAATGTAAAAATAAGTTTCGAATCGAAAGTAGGAAAAGTGTCAAATTCGAATCGAATCTAAAAAAAGTTTCGAATCGAATAAAAAAAAAAAAGGTTTCGAATCGAATCTAAAAAAAAAGGTTTTGAATCGAATAAAAAAAAATGTTTCGAATCTAAGAAAAAAGGTTCAAATCAAATTCGAATTGCATCTAAAAAAAATTCGAATCGAATCTAGAAAAAGATGTCGAATAGCATCGAACTTTTAAAGATTCAGAATCATATCAAATTAGAAATGAAATTTAAAAAAAATCAGTGCGTTTCAAAACAAATTTTCTGAAATAAAGGGAGGGCATGGAGCAGGAAGAAGAAATAAGGGAAATCAAATATCTGATCTTGCTTTGGTAAAAAAACAGCGCCATGCGCACGACTTTCAACCGTCCCTGAGCAACTGATTCGAAGACAAACCACTGTCGAGTCGAAATTTCGAATATTCGGGGTCGAAGCGATCGAATGATTCGATTCGATGCGAGGGATGAATCACTAGTGTATACACTAGTATCATGTGTACAAATTGGCCCGTACTGCCCGTACTCAGTGTACTCACGATCAGTTGGAAAAGAGCAATATTCGTTCATTTCTTACACGATTTGGCGTTGTGAGTTGTCTAAACCGCTAAATAAAGCCAAAAAACGATTGAAAATGTGAAATTTTATGTGAGCTATAGAAGGTGTACCCACCCGTACTCATGTATTTATGTGTGCACCAGAACGCTGAGTGATTCACCCTTCGATTCGATGCCGAACTATTCGCGTATCCCTACCTTTCGGATCACCGCGGTGTCGCTGACGGCGAGGCCGAGCAGCAGGTTGAAGAGGACGATGGACACCAGGAAGACGAACAGGAGGAACAGCACGTGGCTCGTGCCGGGGAAGGCCTTGAACGGCAAGGAGCTGGCGTCGAACTCCCCGGTCAGCATGACGAACGTCTTGAAGATGGACGTGAACGGGTTGTGGAAGAATTCGTCGTCGTCGTCGTCGCCGCCCTGGACGCACTGCCCCGTGCCGCTGCTGCAGTTGTGGAACAGGATGTAGAAGCTGAGGGCGAAGGCCGCCATCAGGACCCCGTACGACAGCAGCACCTGCGGATGGACATTTTGCGATCTATCCCAAGCAGTGGCGCCAACAGAAATTTCATTTAGGGGGACACTGAGAATCCAAACGCTATGAGTATAGCGCCAATTGGTCCAATGCAAAAGCATTGCACTGAGAAAACCTTACAAACTATTTTGGGCCTTACAAAGAAAAGTAGTTTGTATAACAGAGTATTTTGAGCATACGTAAGCTTACAAAGAAAATACTTCGTAATTTACGAACTATTTCTTCGTATAACAAAGTATTTTAGTTTGTTATATGTATGCTCAAAATACTTCGTAAGGTTTTAAGAGTGTGCACATGAAGTGCAATACCTTCCCGTTCGCATGCATTAGCTAGCATACGGCATTTTCGGGATACATTGCACGTATGGTGCGATATCTCAGCTGCATTGCACCATACGTGCTATACTCATAGCGTTTGGAATTTCAGTGGAGCGACCGATCGCTGATACCCCCAGCCCACGGTGTATACATCGTGCCCCAGCCCCTTAACACACACACACACACACACACCCTCCCGGTCCCTTTCCTTCATTTCCTATCCTTTTCTTCCCCTCCTTTCCTTTATTCCCATTTCCCTTTCTCCTTTCCTCTTCCCTTCCCCGGCCCTTCTGAGCCAAATATGGGACCCTCCTACACTGGTAAAACCAAAGCGTAACACTATGCTTGAGTCAAGCATAAGGTTACGCTTGATGACTTTAAGCTTGAAATGAATCATACTCTGGAAATTTCCCCATACCCCCAGCATTAAGGTAGGGGGAATCTTCTCTACAAATCGAAGAGCGTAAATTGTATGCTGTACTGGAGCATGCCTGCCCAGCATGCACTTACTAGTACATACATGCCATGTATACGCTTCCTGATGCAGGCAACTCCCTATCCCCTATGCTCTACATGCATGCTTCAGTTAGCGTGTACGTGGCATGTATGCACTAGTAAGTGCATGCTTGGCAGACATGCGCTAGCTAGAGCGTGCTTGCAGGCATGCTCCAGTTAGAGCATACAATGTACGCTCTTCGATTTGGCAATTTTGGCCATTTTTTCACCATGGTCCCCCCTTATTAATCTGAGAAGTTTTTCTCGTTAGTATATTGTTTAGGCTATTTGCGATTGTCGGTTACTGCTTTGCGATATTGCGGTGTATCGTAAGAAGTCACGACATTGAGAAAATGCAGTCGCAGGATGCTGAAATTTTGATATTGCCCATCCCTGGCACCTTGAAGCAGTTAAACGAGACTCTCTTGAACATCTCGATGTTGGTGGCGAGGTGTTGCGACACTGGAGCCCACAGCAAGATGTGGCGAATCCACGTCATAAGCACGGCGAACGCTGCCAGCGGCCGCCGCACATAGGGGTCGTCCTCGCCCTGCAGGCAGGTATGGGCAGTTTTGGCAAACGTACGAGGGGTGCACAGTGGGCCAGAAGACCGCTGCTTATGCTGCTGAGCTGATGGGAACTTTTCTGTCTCATTCTTACTCTCTACCTCATATCGAGGGGTCCTATTCAAAAGATCTTATCTGGGCGTTCCCCCCAAGACAATCTTATCTTAAACGCAGGTGAATTTCACATAGTTTGATCATTTGGTACAGCTACATATCAATATAAGTTGTGAGTTTGTTGAAGTAAATCTAAAGATGGAAGGTAAAAGAAACCAAAAGTGCATGTAGAAATATGTTTCGCTTACCGTCGTATTTGTTCTGATTGATCAAAATGAGTGAAATTTGCCGGCGTTTAAGATAAGATTGTCTTGGGGGGAACGCCCAGATAAGATTCTTTGAATAGGACCCCTCGATATGTTCACCTTAGTTCGAAGACAAACCACCAAAGATTCGAAATTTCGAGTATGTCGGGACCAATCTCTGCAAATCCGACTCCGAATCGAATCTTACCCGATTCGAGTCGGTGCCAAACTATTCGCACACCCCACAGTGGCCGTGGCTTCTGCAGAAGAAGGTGGAGGCGGACTAAACTCTAGACGCGTTTTGAGCTCCAGAGTCGCTAAACCGGCCTCGAATCGAACGTGTGACCCCACCAATGGATTCCTCGTTCGGAGAGCAATCCATTGGTGGGGTCACTCGTTTGTTTCGAGTCCCGTTTAGTGACTCTGGAGCTCAAAACGCGTCTAGAGTTTAGTCCGCCTCCACCGGGGAGGCGTTGCACATCATGTGCGATACTTTAGCATTGCACCAATTGACGATTTACTCATAGCGTTTGGATTCTGAGTGAGGCCAATCCGCTGTTTGGAAAAGAGGAAGAAACGAAGTAGCGAGGGGACAGAAGTTACGTACCTCGTTTCTTCATCTTTTCCTCCTCTTTTCCAAACAGCAGAATGGCCTAGTTATGCCCCCCCTCTTTTACACTCACAGGCAGACAGACCGACAGAAAAAGTTTTTCAACCCCACTGGATTAACGGGCCCCGCTGTTGCTCAGCCAATCAGGAAAAACATGATCTTTCTAAGTTAAACAAGTTTCACAATGGAACCGGAAGTGTCCATCCCTACCTGCAAGTTCGTCGCAATCAGCATAGCCAGCACGGGGATGGAGACGACCGCTAAGAAGTCATTCAGGGAGAAGAAATGCGGTAAGCGCGGCCACACGCGCAGCAGCTCCCAAACAGAGTAGAAAATCAGCACTCCCATCAGTGCGAAAGAGCATTGAACGTCCCATTCTGAGATCTTTGGGGTGGCATCGGTCCTGCGAAAAGTTACAACTATCTTCAACCGATATTCCTGGGCAACCCATCCAAGTTATGTTCCAATTACAGCTAGAAAAAGACAAGTTTGTCCTCGAAAAAATTTTTCGAGGCTTTATGTTAAAAAGAGGTGCTGATCAAAAGTAGATAGCTAAAAAAAAAAAATTTCTGGACCCAAAACCACCTAAGCCCAGTGGTAAAATGACCCAAAACTTAAATTGTTCACAGTTCCTCTAATAATTGACTGACATGGCTGAAATTTTGTGGGGGTGTTTACCTATGGGTAGGCACTATTTAAGACAAAGAGGAGCGAAATCGCCGATGGTCTACCTCAAACGGCCCTGATATGCTCAAATCTTCAGTAAAAATTTCACTTTCAATTGAGCAACTTTGAGAGCCCGTAGCATCCAAACCCGACGTCGTAGAGCATCGTTCGACACGGCATTCGAAAGAGCGCATTTTTTGAGTATCAGAGACCCATTTGGGTACTTTTTTGGATCTCGGTTTGCGAGAACCCATATAGTCCCAAACCCTCGAAAACAGCTGTTTTTGGGGTGTTTAGACCCGTACCAAAGTCACAGGGGGTGTCGGATTTCGTCCAAGTGTCTTTTCGGCAGTTCGTATACATACAAGGAACCGATAAAACACCACAAGCGCCCGCTCCTAGGATGTCGCCGACCAAGTGGTTTCTTTTGTCTGGAGCTTCTCATACTGAGTACACACTGCACTTCGTAGTGCAGGTACGTACCCCGCGGCGTCCCCGCTTGCCCTGTTTCCATCCAGGAGGTCGACCAGCCCTCCAAACTTGACGTCCCTGAGTATGGCGTAGAACGTGACTAAGAGGCTGAACACAAGGTGCAAGATGAGGCTGGAGACGATGTAGACCGCCTTGACGCGGCGCCACTTGAGGTGGAGGTAGCTCGTGAGGAGGGGGTGTGTGAGCAGTTCCTGCATGCGTGGGTCCTCGGCGTAGGCCAGGTAGAGCAGGGTGGCCGTCTCGCGGTACCCGGCTCCCTGTTTTGCGGCGGGACCACGCTGCACGGCCACTTGCTTGCTGCGGGGCGCGTAAACAAAATCAGTTTTGACGTTTCTCGAGGTATTCCTGAACGTGCACGGTCAGATTGATTCAGGACCTGCAGCAGGGTCATCGTAACATACGTCGAAATGAGAACATACATACTACAGTAAAATTCATGCGTAATACGATGGCATACCTTACGCTGAAAACTAAGCATTTTACGTGTGCAAATTTATGCGTACCTTACGATGAAAAACCATCGTACTACGTATTAGCACGATCATAAGATGTTGAGTGTGTACCGCCTTTCAATGTTGGGTGAAAAACAATATTGTTAAGTTGACGCACCCTGGCTTGCTGCCCGCCTGCCCGTGCCCTCCCTCCGCTGCGGCAGCGGGGTCCCGCCAGCCGTAAGAGTCAACTTGCCCGCCGCCCAGCCCCGCTGATTGCACTGCAAAAAATTATTGAAAATTTAATTAATTGTGTATGGACACAACTGACTGTATTACGTGCTCCCCGTAAGGATCCACTCTCTGAAAAGGGTGATCTTGTCCGTAGAGTCACCCTGGACGGCAGCAACAGTATTTCATTTCCACAATGAATATACGCTGGGCTCAAGAGTATTTCGTACAAGTGATAAAGAGTGACTCTAACGACAAGAAACCACTTTTCAGGGTGGAGTGCACACTCCAATACTTGTATTGACTTTTTTCTCACCATTATTGACTTTTTGTCCTTTGCTTACGCAGTTTTTTAACCAGCAACAATATGTAGTATTTTCTTTGTAACCATGTACAATATTGTTCCCTATAAAGACTACATTGTCATTAATTACTGACTATTTTTGAAGTCAAACGCGTATTGACTTTTTGGCAATAGCAAATTGACTTTAAGTCATTACAACGAACGAAATCTTACATAGATATTGAGGAAGTAGTACCTTTTATTGCTGTGTAAAATACTCTTTAACAAAGGACAAAAAGTCAATAACAGTCTGAGAGTGTAGAGTCACTGTGGCAAAAGGGTACGGAAAACTCTGTTAATTTTTTTGCCAGGATTCTCCGTAGCCGTCTTATCAATATTCTCCGTAGGCTCTTACAGTATTCTCCGCAGGGCCGTACAGTATTCTCCGTAGGACCGCACAGTCTTCTCCGTAGGACTATACAGTCTTCCAGGTCCTACGGTCCTGCGGTCCTACGGAAAATACTGTAAGAGCCTACGGAGAATACTGACAAGGTGGCTACGGAGAATTACCACAAGCTGTTTACAGAATTTTCCGTAGCTATTTGCCACAGTAGTGTAAACAGCAATTTAGTGTGTTCGTTTCACCAGCGTCCTCTTCTCGGTTGCTTGCAGGCTCTGGCTCGGCCTTGGCAGCCTGGAAGCGCTTGCGCAAGCGCAGCCAGCCGTCCCCCTGCCGCCTGCACGGCTCCGAGAGGTTGCTGTAGTCGAAGATGACCTCGTACTCCTTGTCCAGGGGCGACAGTCCGTTGGTGGAGATGCACTGGTCGAAGTGCGTCCGGAGGACGGCCGGCGACATGTAGTTGATGGGCGCGGTACTGCCGTCGCTTTGACCCACGTTGGCGCCGGCCTTCAGGAGGGTCCGCACCATGTCGGCCAGCTCGTTGCGCGCCGCGTGGTACAGGGCCGGGGCTTTGGTCTCGTCCAACGCGTGCACGTCCACGCCCCGGGCTAGGAGGATCTGGCGGCCAGCGGGAACAACGTGAGGCACTTTTTGGCCCGTCCCGTTTATTTTTTGTAAAAAAAAAGACGGAGGGACGGGCATATAGTATGATCCCTGCTGTGCGTCCGTTCGTCCGTTCGTCCGTTCGTCCGAGGACTTCCCGTGGTCCGATCTTGACTAAATTTGGTTTGCAGCCTCCTTGGGTGACCCTAAGAACCGCCCGGTGGCAGCAAATCCGATCCGAGCCCCGGGGGCGCTGCTGCAGGTGCATCATGGTCTACATGGGGTCGAGGAGGATCTCGGCAACGGATGCAGCTAGCAGGGCATGTAGGGGTATTTTTGGAATCGGGGTGACGAGACAAAACCAACGGTGCCAGTTTCAACCGAATCGGAGAAGTTGGGATCCGGGTTCAAATCCCAGTGGGGTATATTTTGAACATTCTTTTTATTCGAGTTTTTGCATTATTTCTTATGTTTTCGAGGGCGCTGATGACGAAAATAACATCTATTTGGACCCCAGACTCAGGTTCAAACCCGTCAGGGTTAAACAAAGGCGAAATTCACACACACTGTTAAAAAAATTCTGAAAATTCAGACAACTTTTTTCAGACTTGACGTTATGAAACACCAATTAAGACCTTTTTATGAAATTTCATAACTTTTGTCTGAGATGTCAGACAGGGCAGTCTGAGACCGTGCTTGGTCTGAATATTTGTACCCAGTCTGAAATTTCATAATGAGGGAAGTCATAAAATTAAGATAAGGGTGACTAATACAAAACCAGATATAGAAAATCACACGTCGCGCATCAAAGCATTATGATATTGACAGTTGTTATGTTGAGGGAGCTTGTTGAATGCAAACTGTGGACCAATCACTTCTCACATGGTTTGGTCCACTTGCTTGCAGCCGCCTGGAGTTACGTTTCAGGGACCTGCCGCTAGGTGGCGCCTGGAGCGCCGCGGCAGATCGCCACTTTGTATTTCCGATTAATGTCATTAAAGTAAATAATTTTTGCAAACAGCATCATCTGTTGCTTTAGTAATTATCAGCTCTAGCCTTTAGCAATAAGTTTGAAACAAAATATTACTCTGAAGTCGATAAAACCGCATTTCAATGTTGGCTCTCGCTGGCGTCTGCGTTCGGTCATTAGGTTGGGTGCCCGCATGATCCTCCGTCATGTTGTGGCACACATGGGAGATTCTATATGAGTTCTCACCCTCGAACGACGAGTGCCTCAGTCTTACTGCGGACCATCTCGTCTGATATTTTTTTGAGTAGCGATGGTGTCCATCGTGCGCGGAATCCCGGCGTGCTGTGAAGTTTGCTCTTTCCCTCACAGGAGTAAAATCGTTATCCGTCCAGTAGGTCCGCCCTAACAAGCGTCTAGACCACCACATTAGGCTGCCATTTCCGCACGATTGCTGCAGGATGAATTCACACAGTATGTTCTAAAATTTTGGACAAAAAGTATGAATTTTCAGCTACAAAGCAGTGGGAATTTTAAGACTTGGCCATGTCTGAATTTTAAGACTTCATTTTAAGACCAAGACGAGTCTGAAAATTAATAACGAGTTTATGTAAAAGTACTTCACTCAAATTAGTCTGAAAATTCAGAAATTTTTTTTAACAGTGCATTTGTTAATGTACGGGATGGGCCAAAGTTGCCGATGTATATCGCTACTTTTCCTGTTATTTTTTTAAGAAGTCCGATCGAAAAACATGACTACCGCCGATTCCATCGCCATTTGGGTCAAAGGTACCTCTTAAGGGTCTAAGAAAAGCCCTAAAATATTGGGGGTGAAAAACGCTTGTTTTGGATTTTATTCACGATTTTCGTTTTCTCTGACACAATTTAGGTGAATTTGGTCAAAATGTAAAAATCGATATAGCTCGGTCCCTGTCGGTTCCAGCCTAAAAATTGACTTGTAAAATCGGCCGAGGAAGAAGAATCCGGCGTCGGTTTCCCGATTGAACTGCTCAAATTTTGACCTTGGCTGTTTCCCCGTTTTCGCAGTCATTTCTTGCATCTCTGGGGCTTTGGTGATGGACATCGATTTTGACCGATCCCGGGGGTGAAATTTGAAGATATAGGATTAAATATTCCGTCATAAAAAGTTTGTGTATTGGGCAGCGTGCTCCAGTGTCAGGTAGCCCTTCTGAGGCGCTGGCACTCATGTGGAAGCAGCGCACCTTAGCGCAGCGCCAACACACAGGCAGCGAAACACGGACCTGCCTCCGTAACGCCTGCGAACTGGAAGGTGGGCACGCCCGCCAAACGCCGCTGCGTGGCTGGCTGCCTACCCGCCGTGCTCGCAGGCGCTCGCTCCATCTCGCCATGGTCTCCCCCGGTCTCCCCATACAGTTCACACTCTTAACAATGTTGAGCCGTGGTGTCCTCGCAAAATCGTCGCGTTATCTCTCTGCATACTTTTTTTCTGCATACTTGCGCACGAAATCGTGCTTTGTCGCGCACAAATTCGTGCGTTACGAAGTGCATGTTAAATTTCGTGCATTCGCGCGCAGAAAAACCTACATTGTAATTTAGTGTGACTACTGTGCATTCTTTGTCGGGTTTCAAGTATGCTCTCTGCACACTAAACTTCTTACGGATACATCTATCTGTATTACGAACATTTTTGTGCAAACGTAATTACGGATTGATTTTGTTTCTAATACGGATGATTTCATCCGTATTACGAACAGTTTTTCGTCCGTACCTTACGGATATTTTTGTTTGTATGTTACGGACACGAAAACCTTTGTAATACGGATAAAATCATCCGTATTACAAACCAAATCCATCCGTAATTACGTTTGCCCAAAACCGTCTGTGTTGCGGATACATGGTGTCCGTAAGGAGTCTTGAGTGCGCTCGTGTCCCAGAATCACTCCCACTGACCCACTGTGCATGTGCAGCCTCCACGCACCTGGACACACCGGTGGTGGTCGCGGGCCTCGCCGCCCTGCTGGGGCTCGGCCTTGGCCTTGGCGGCGCCCTTGATGGCGGCGTGCAGGGGGCGGCCGGCCCGCAGGTCGGTGCGGGAGTCGCTGACGAGCGCGCGCACCACGCGGTGGTGGCCGTGCAGGCAAGCCAGGGCCAGCGCCGTGGCCCGCTCCCCACCCGTACGGTTCGGGTCGGCGCCACCCTGCAGGAGCGCCTTTACCGCGTCGTACAGGCCGTCCTGCAAGCAATGCACTAAAACCTCTCAACGAAACCACACTGTCAGAAAAGGCCTACTCTGCAAACTGAAGTGTGTAGGTACATAGTACACTCTTATTAGAGCATGCTTCCAAGCACACTCTTATTTACAGCATATACTTGCTAGTACATTGCATGTACACGCTCAGTGCACCTGGCAAGTACACTCAACTGGCCCATGCCTTGAGATAGGATTAATCGAGTGTATTTTAGCGTGTACTTGCAAGGTGCACTCTTATTTAGCGTGTTCATGCCAGGCACACTCTACTTAAGAGTAACTCCACCCCAAGGTGGACCGAGATCTGGGATTGGGTCACGGATTCGGTTCAAACTTTGTGGGTTCAATAGGTACCACTAGGACCTATCAACCCTAAAAGGAAAGTTGGCTAGCTCAAATAGAACCTGAGATATATGCATTTTTCTAAATTTGACTAATTTAGCGTAAAAATGTCGCTTTCTGATTTTTTCATGATAAAAGTTGTTCGCTTAGTTCTGGCTTGCATTTCTTCTTTCTAGTCATAAAAAAAGGAGAAAAATGGTGGTAGGCCAAGTTTTGTACGTTGCTTGGTTTGGCCTACTCGAGCAATTTTGTCGAATTCATCGAAACTCTCACACCCAAAATACTCCACCTTGGATTTGACCCTGGTACGTCTCATTTCACTTCTTTTACTCTAATAAAAAATTGCTATATAGTCCCTAGCACCAACAATTCCATATAAGCCAGAAAAATCCAAAACACAATTTTTCAATTTTCTACTTTGACCTATTTTGGGCCCTTTTGTCAAGATTAGGGCTTCTACATGATCTTGGGTGACAGGAAAGATCCTCCCTGCCCTCAATTTAGATAGTATCAACACAAACAAAGAGACCCAAACTCAAGGTGCACTAAAAATTTATAAGGAAACTGTTTTGGGCAAATTTTGCAAGTTTACGAGGGGTGTGAAGAATTTAAATCGGAGGAAAATGTAATGCTTCGGCCAAAAGTGGATTTGTGGTTCACTAGTAAGCTTTCTCAAGTAGGTTTGGTGCCCTTTTAACCCTGAGAATGTTCCTCCTTGATAATCAGTGTTAAAACCCTGTTTTGGTATAGGGTTGTTGGACTTACGATTTCAACGCATTAACAAAGTAATGATCCATTTATTTAGGTTGTTTGCAACGTGTAAGCTGAACCCCTTAGTCTTAAGTCATCTGGCTGGTCTAAAAAATTTACAAACCAAATGAAACCAGGCTCAGTCATTGAGACTAAGCGGTTGAACTGATACGTTGCAAACAACCTAAATAAATGGATCATTACTTTGTTAATGCGTTGAAATCGTAAGTCCAACAACCCTATACCAAAACAGGGTTTTAACACTGATTATCAAGGAGGAACATTCTCAGGGTTAAAAGGGCACCAAACCTACTTGAGAAAGCTTACTAGTGAACCACAAATCCACTTTTGGCCGAAGCATTACATTTTCCTCCGATTTAAATTCTTCACACCCCTCGTAAACTTGCAAAATTTGCCCAAAACAGTTTCCTTATAAATTTTTAGTGCACCTTGAGTTTGGGTCTCTTTGTTTGTGTTGATACTATCTAAATTGAGGGCAGGGAGGATCTTTCCTGTCACCCAAGATCATGTAGAAGCCCTAATCTTGACAAAAGGGCCCAAAATAGGTCAAAGTAGAAAATTGAAAAATTGTGTTTTGGATTTTTCTGGCTTATATGGAATTGTTGGTGCTAGGGACTATAAAGCAATTGTTTATTTGAGCAAAAGAAGTGAAATGAGACGTACCAGGGTCAAATCCAAGGTGGAGTATTTTGGGTATGAGAGTTTCGATGAATTCGACAAAATTGCTCGAGTAGGCCAAACCAAGCAACGTACAAAACTTGGCCTACCACCATTTTTCTCCTTTTTTTATGACTAGAAAGAAGAAATGCAAGCCAGAACTAAGCGAACAACTTTTACCATGAAAAAATCAGAAAGCGACATTTTAATACTAAATTAGTCAAATTTAGAAAAATGCAAATATCTCAGGTTCTATTTGAGCTAGCCAACTTTGCTTTTAGGGTTGATAGGTCCTAGTTAGACCTATTGAACCCACAAAGTTTGAACCGAATCCGTGACCCAATCCCAGATTTCGGTCCACCTTGGGGTGGAGTTACTCTTAAGCGTGTGCCTGGCAAGTATGCTGAAAATAAGAGTGTGCTTGGAAGCATGCTTTAATAATAGTGTACTATGTACACACTTTAGTTTGCAGAGTATAGCTCCGAAATTATTTGGATGAAAACACCAATTATCATGCTCATTCTCTAGCCTACTCCGCAAACTGAAGTGTGTACATAGTACACTCTTATTAGAGCATGCTTCCAAGGACACTCTTATTTACAGCATATTTGCCAGGCACACGCTAAAGTAGAGTGTACATTGCATGTACACGCTAAAGAAGAGTGTACCTGGCAAGTACACTCAAACTGGTCCATGGTTTTAGATAGGACTAATCGAGTGTATTTTAGCGTGTACTTGCAAG
Organism: Thrips palmi; assembly: GCF_012932325.1. Classification (NCBI taxonomy): domain Eukaryota; kingdom Metazoa; phylum Arthropoda; class Insecta; order Thysanoptera; family Thripidae; genus Thrips; species Thrips palmi. The sequence goes on along the minus strand of NW_023144630.1, from coordinate 8,626,875 downwards.
GTACACACTTATTTAGCGTGTACTTGCCAGGCACACTCTATTTTAGCGTGTGCCTAGCAAGTATGCTGTAAATAAGAGTGTACTTGGAAGCATGCTCTAATAAGAGTGTACTATGTACACACTTCAGTTTGCGGAGTAGGCTAGAGAATGAGCATGATAATTGGTGTTTTCATCCAAATAATTTCGGAGCTATACTCTTGGATGCATGTTCTAATAAGAGTGTACTATGTACACACTTCAGTTTGCAGAGTACACTGTAGCGAAAAGCTACAGAAGATTCTGAAATCAGCTTGTAGTAATTCTCCGCAGCCCCCTTGTCAATGTTATCCGCAGGACCGCATTTTTGAACACTTTCCAATGTTTTTGTATGTTTCGTGTTACTGCCACAAGAATAAGATGACCTTCCATCGACACGTAACGGAATGTCGATAAAATTTTGAAAAACTTGCGAATGATTGGCGGACTGGGTGTTGGTGCCGCAGTGGGTGTAACCACCCGCGGCAATGCCGACCTTGCTGGCGAGCTGCAGCAGCGTGTGGGTGCCGTCGTCGGCGTCCAGCAGGCTGGCCTTGTTCTCATGGCGCGGCACGGGTTGCTGCAGGGCCGCGAGGAACTGCTCGCTCTCGCGGCTGTACAGGTAGAAGAACAGCTTGTCCGCTGACAGCTCGGCCAAAGCTGCAAAGATGAAAACGGCGTGCACTACAATCCTAACCGTCTACTTGGTACACACTTACACCGAGATCCTGATTTGTCAACTGGATCTTGAAAAAAGGGGGTTGACCAAGAATTGTATTTTATTCTTGATTCGAGTAGATCTTGATGAGACCTTTTCAGCGAATGGTCGGAACCTAGGTCTAAAATGCTCGCATCGTCGTCGGGGACCCTGTGAGGTGCCCCTCGATGTCCTCGGGGACCCAACGGTGACCTATGAGGCTTTGACCATGCCGTCCCGATGTGGCATTGGCCGCTCGGACGACAGAGAGATGAACACATAAAACTACAGTGATCTCCGTCTTTTAAAAGACGGAGATCACTGTGGTTTTGGGTACAGAGCGACGTTGTGAAATAGGATTCCCTGTAGTTTTTTCTCGCAGTGTGGTTCTGCACTGTCTATTTGACCTCTGTCTAGTTAAACTTACCAGATTTATAGTTAACTTTACAATGCCACCTGGTTTGCCCTTTTGAAGTCAATTGACTTTTCCGTAGAGACATTTCTTGACGATACTCAACTGTATCCCCAAGAAAGGTACTGAGAGTATCACCTTTGGGTTTACAGTGAATTCCTACGTTCACACGAGTCACATTTAGCAACTCTAAGGCTCGAAACGCGTCTAGAATTTTGGCTGCCTCCACCGCACAGTGGGCCAGAAGACCGATGGAGGTGGCCAAAACTCTAGACGCGTTTTGAGCTCCAGAGTCGCTAAACAGGACTCAAACCAAACGTGTGACCAATGGATTCCTCGTTCGGAGAGCAATCCATTGGTGGGGTCACACGTTCGGTTCGAGTCCCATTTGGCGACTCTGGAGCTCAAAACGCGTCTAGAGTTTCGGCAGCCTCCACCGGTCTTCTGGCCCACTGTGCACCGTTCTTCTAGCGCACTGTTGTAGTTACCGTGTGGCGGCAGGCGGCTCGCCAGCTGGGGGTGCCGGTCCCGGATGGCGTCCCTCGCGGTGCGGCCGTGGCTGTCCCTGCCGCTGTCCACGTTGAGGTCGCTGCCGCCCTCCGTCAGCAGCAGCTGCAGCATGGCGGCCGGGGCGTCGCCCTGAGCCGCCTGGTGCACGGCAGTCAGGCCGTCGCCGTTCGCCATGTTGAAGTCCACGCGCGGGTGCCGCATCAGCAGTTGGACGCACCTGCATCCGGCAGGATCGCGAGCATCACTCTCAGACTGTTTTTGACTTCTTATCTTAGAGTGTATTTTACACAGCAATAAAGAGTGCTATTTCCTCAATATCGATGTAAGATTTTGTTCGTTGTATTGACTTAAAGTCAATTATTGAATATTTTTGAAGTCAGTTGCGTATTGACTCTTTGTCAATAGCAAATTGACTTAAAGTCAATATAACGAACGAAATTTTACATAGATATTGAGGAAATGGTACGTTTTATTGCTGTGTAAAATACTCTTTAACAAAGGATAAAAGGTTAAGAACAGTCTGAGAGTGTACCAGGGTACCTGCGGTAGCCGTGCTCCAGCTCGTCCCGCTTCTCGGCGCTGAGAGCGACGGCCGACGGCTCGACCCAACCGCCCACCGTGTCTGGCACTGTAAAAATTAATGTCCGGAATTAACAACGGATCCTTCGGCAAAAAAAATGCCAACGGTTCCTCCCTTCATTTACGAAGCTCTTCGCATATTTACAATCACCCTCGTTAATATTTTTGAAGGACCTCTGTCGATTTTACAATTACAATGGGAATTTACGAAGCACCTTCATAAATCTACAACGATCCCTCCTTAAATTTACAGTAAACCTTCGTTAAAAACAAAGAACCTTTGTTGATATACAAAGAACCTTCGTAATAATAGGTCTGGAATTAACCACGGATCCTTCGGCAAAAAAATTGCCAACAGTTCCTTTGTTTATCTACGAAGGCCCGTGGTAGATTTACGACGCCGGGACCCGGAGGGGGGGAACAACTTCGCACATTCATTGTACAAAATTTGAAACACATTCCACATTTAGATTACAAAAAAGCATTTAAGTAGGCAACAAGCGTGGCAAATACGCCAGAAATCTTGCACCTACTAATACATTCCCACAATCATAGAACGCAAAATTTTGCAGTGGGTCACCCGGGACTGGTCTTCTGGCCCACCGCACAGTGGAGGCGGCCAAAACTTCAGACGTGTTTTGAGCTCCTGAGTCGCTAAATGGGACTCGAACCTACTCAAATCCCCACCAATGGATTCCTCGTTCGGAGAGCAATCCATTGGTAGGATCACACGTTCGGTTCAAGTCCCATTTCGCGACTCTGGAGCTCACAACCCGTCTGGAGTTTCGGCTGCCTCCACCGGTCTTCTGGCCCACTGCGTTCCCACCTTTGGGGGCGAGGCGCTGCCTGGCGACGGCGGCGTGCAGTGCGGTGCCCCACTTGTCCTGCCGGTTCACGTCCAGCCCCTCGGCGCGCAGCAGCTCCTGCAGCGACTCGGCGTTGGCCGCCGCGGCCGCCAGGTGCAGCGGGAAGGGGTTGACGCGGTTGGGGTCCACGCCCGCGGCCAGCAGCGCGCGAACGTACGCGCCGCGGCCCTGGTCGCCGCTCGCCCGCCGCAGCAGCGTGCTCAGCGCGCCGGCCGCCGCCGTGGCCTGCCAGTCGGCCGGGTCCGCCGCGCCGGACCACTCTGGAGGCGGAGGCACAGGGTATTACTACACAGTAAAGTCCTTACGGATAGCGTGTTTGTAGGTTACGGATAGTTTTGTGCAGCCATATTACGGATCGAATTTTGTTTGCATTACGGATATTTTTGTCCGTAATACAAAAGTTTTGATGTCCGCAATTTACAGATAATTTCGTTGCGTAACATACGGATTCCCAAATCCTTGTATTACGGACAAAAACATCCGTACTACAAATAAAATTTGATCCGTAATATGGCTGCACAAAACTATCCGTAACCTACAAACACGGTATCCGTAAGGACTTAAGCGTGTACACGCATAAAAATTTATGAAGTATTTTGAGCATGCATTATACAAACTAATAGACCATTCTAGTCGTGGCTGAGTGAAGAACAAGAAGAATCACAAAAGACATCTTTTCAGCACTTTTACGGTACTTAAAATATTCAAGACTCTTGGCTTGGTAGAAGTCAGTGAAAATATTAATACAACATATTTTCAGTGAACGTATGCACTCCAAATGCCCGAAATGAGTCTTTTGAGATTCTTCTTGTTCTTCACTCGGCCACGACTAGAATGGTCCATCTAAGTTTGTAAATCCCGAAGTATTTTCTTTGTAAGGCAGAAAAGAGTTAGCAAGATTTTCTCAGTGTAGGGAAAGAAGGCGCTTGCTGATCCATGAAGGGGATGACCCAATTTGCATCACTTTTCGGGAGAAACGAAAAACTGTTCACAAGGAAAACTAACTCCAGACAAATAAATGATGCAAATTGGATTTTTTTAATAAAAGCAAAAGTTGTAACTGTGAAAATTTTAAGTAGTGTAACATCACTCTGTAGATGGTTTCCGTATTTTAAATCTCTACGTTAGAATGGTCTACGGAACCATGTTTACTTGGTTCTCCCAAACGAGGTGGAACTTGAAGACAATTCAACCGAAGCTGAGGTCTGCGTAGTCTATATTGCTCTGGTACATTTCTGGAATAACCTCTCCTTCCCAATTAGTTTTCTAAAAGGAGGAGTTGAGTTGATTTTATTTTTAAAAAAATAAGATTTATAAAGATACAAGTTTATCTTCTTATGCTATTTTGTACAACGGAGTCATGTGGACCTCCCGTTCCTTATCTATATTGCCTTCTAAACTGCTGGGAAATGAGTAAAATAAGTTGTTGTAATGATTTAAACCATCCTCAGGCACAACAATACTCAATTTCGAGACAAATCCAGTTATTCTCTTTTTTACCGCTTCGAATCGAATATGGAGTGGATGAGCAAAATTCTTTTGGCTTCTTCAGAATGAACCGGGCCGTTATTGAGAATAGAAATCTGTGAAACTATTCATACCGGACAGCAGCTCGGTGAAAGTGTCCAAGTCTCTGGCGTTGTACGCCGAGGCCAGCTCGTCGCTGAGGTCGGGGTCCTTGGGGCTGAGCGGACGCACTACTGCGACCGTCCCGTCTCTAGGGCGGGCCGGGTAAGCCCTCTCTCGATACTCGGTGCCCATCCTCTCGTCGTTCTCCGACCGCAATCTGAGAAGGAGGGATCGTGAACCAGTCATCCTTAAATTGTTGGCAAAGTAATAAACTTAATTAGTACTATTTAAAAATACACACTGCAGAAAATAACCACAACAAAAGTACACAAATTCCTGGCAAATTTTTTATCAGGAATTTAGTGTACTTTTCAAGTACAACAATTGTTGTACAAAGTACAACGGAACCGGCATGACGAGTGCTGGGCAGTCCAGGGCTCGTTGTGGTTTGTACAATGCTCGTTGTACATTCTACAATCGCTGTTGTACTTTTATTGTACAGTTTTTGTTGTACTTTTGTTGCACTATCCACACTTTTTTCTTGCAGTGCAGTGGCTTGCAAAATAAAAAACGAAACATTCGTAAAATTACCAATGATTCTTGAAATAACGTATGATTTGCAATACTTTACGGGCCGTTCTCAAAATTATACGAACGGTCTCTGATGCATCTGATGCGTATAGCATGCTGCTACGATAAAAAAAAACAGGAAACGAGAACATTCTTACGGCTATAGTAAAACTGAATAATACGAACTGCTGATGTGTCGTATGCACGAGATATTCGAAGAAAGACGAGCAATTCGAACAAAAATAAGTTATTCTTCGTTAATATTTTTTATTTTTCTCGTAAAACTACGCAAAAACTATGGGAAAATACTGTACAAGAAAAGTTTACATAAGCGTAGGATACAGCTTACTTAACGATCGATAACCACTGAATAGTTGTGCTTCCAAGTGTGAGACACGGTGTGGTCGACACTTGCAAGCCTAGGACAGGGGGTGATCGACACTAGGAAGCGTAGGACACGACACTTGTATGTGTAGGACATATGGTCATGGTCTACTCCTTCAAGTGTGCGCTTGTCCCTACACCGGGTTTTCCGTGACCAAACCTCTTGCAGAGAAGCACTGAACACACCAAGCCTACGCGCTGGGGCGTTCGGCGCAATCAACACTGCAGTTGTTGCCAAAGGAAGATCGCTCCGAGGACTGCTTCGACCTACGCCGATAACGACTACTTTGACTAGGCGCTAATCTTTCGCATTTCATCTGTCCATCTTTGCTCTATCTCTATCTCTTCACTCGAGACCGGATGGAGGCGTCTCGTCTGTTCGCACTGAAAAAATATAATTGGAAGTCATTTTCAACACTCGTGTGAATGTTGTCAGGAACAACGGACAAAATGTTTGAAATGCTGATGCATCTTATTGAAAGCTTGTTGATAAATTCTTGGATAGTCTGAAAGGTTTCCTGATCGTCTGAAATATTTGCACCGGTCGCTGTACCGGGGGAGAGTGTGTCGATGTTCCGCGCGGACTGCGAGCCACTCACGTACCATTCACTATCTCCTCTCCCCCCCCCCTTTTTCCCCCTGGGGCCCTCTTTCATTATTATTAAGGGAAAGTGGGGTACCATGTGGCGGTTTTTGTTAAATGCCCGTCAACCCAATAATACCAATCACATTACATCCATAAGTAGACATGTGAACAAAATGATTCTTCACCTTATAATTTCTGTTGAGATTTCTAATTTATCTGTTTTGGTTGCTGAGTTATCGCGAGTTGAATGGGCCAAGTCAAAGTGTCACTTCGTACCCCACGTAGTACACTATGTGACAGCCTTAGTGTACCATGTGACAGTGGCCTTTTGTCTGGGTTTATATCCTATTCAGCGTACCTACACGCAGAGAATGAACGAAGAAGTCTTCCAGCTTTTTATTTCCGTTGAGTTTTTCAATTTATCATCTTTGGTTCCCGAGCAATAAAGGTTTTAGTTACTAGTGTACAAATGTCATAGACTGAACACATTCAACTGAGTGAATCGTGGAATCCCATAGCGAATGACAGTGGTGTCACATGGTGCCCAGATCAACAGTTTTAGGGGAAACAGCAATAACGCTCAAAGTTTATGCCGTAGAGAATCGAGCCAAAGCTTATTTTGCGCTTAAAACATCAAAGAAGAACATCTTGCAGAGCATATGTCCTTAAAATGTATTTTAAAGGTAAAAAGCGGACGCGGCGGGAAATAGAAAAAGTTTCCAATGAGCTATTTTAAGACGGTTTCCAATTCTGATCGCTACCATTCCCGTCCTTTTCGAAGGAGAGTCACGACCTATTGCACGTCGATTCTCCTTCATGATACCTTCCTTTGAGTCTTCTTACCGCTATTGAATAGCAAGCCGTTTGGGAGAAAAAGCCAAAGTCACATGGTGGCCGTGTCACATGGTACCCCACCTTCCCTTACTCGGTTGGTTTCTGGAATCTAGAGTAAAATCTAGCTGACACCTTAAGTGTCTTGTATTGTTCTAGGTATGTTTTGAAGTAGGTAAAAGTACGATCTGCTAAAAAACAATTTTGCACCATGTAGGGTTTTGGGTCACCCAAGCAGTCCACCAAGTTTGGTGTGAATCCGAGATATCGATTTCGGGGGTCGCGCTGATTGGGTAATACGTACTCCACGTATGATTTGCAGTGTACTTCTCATTTTGAATCACAGTGCCTGCGCCCACCTCAAGTAAGGAAGCCCCCACCACCACCACGACTGGTCCAGCAGGTTTCTCGTCGCGGCCCCCTCTCTGTGGCCTGTGACGTCTCCTCGCTACGTTTACGTACCGAGTGTCCGGCACGGCAGTTTGACTCGAGATGTTGCTGCGAGTGCTTGTCTTGTTAAGCCTGCTGGCCTTGGCCTCGCAAGGTGAGTGAATTTTTGAGGTGTTTGTGCTGGTACACACTACAGTGTCTCATGTATCTCATGAGACTCTCTAAAAGCTACGATCATAGCTGACAGAAAATACAACAACAACAACAACAACAACAAAAATTGGACTCCGTCTTGGACTAAGAAAATTGCGGTCTTTTTTTACACTTCTGTCGCCCATTGCTGTTAAGTTTCGCTCGTTGCCATCCTCATCCTCGTCATCAGATTTCGGTAACTCGTCAAAATCTTGCAACGACATCAGGATCTGTAAACCCAGAACATCAGCAAATTTCACAAACACAGAACATAACTTTCATTGAGGTAACCAACTTAGCACTTATGTCAATTCGAAAACTGTACTATTATCAAGCATACGGATCCGGTGCACTAGATAAGGACGTCAGTCTACTGAGACAGCCCGCCAACAAATGGTGAACACTGTTATTCAACGAATGTGACGTCATATTCGTTCAGAATGTGAAAAAATTATTATGATGTTACATTTTGTTTCGTTTGAATGTTGATACACGCTTAAACGAATGTGACACCCGCTTCAGGTGGCCACATGATGGCCACGTCACGTTAAAACGAATGCGACATCGTGTTCAAACGACCGTGACAAAATTCACATTCTAACGAATGTGACGTCACATTCGATGAATGACAGTGAAGATGAACGACCGGCACCGGCGAGCTGACAAACGGGAACAGGAAACGATGCAAAGAACCAAGAAGGCCGTGACTCGAATCCCGAATCGATTCTTCACTGGCCACAAAACGACGACGATTTGACACAACCTTTGACACACTCTCAGCACGTTATTGACTTTTTGCTCATTTTGTCAGTACTGATGCAAGTAATCTGTGCACCTATAATACGTACTTTTCCTTTTTTGAAAGAATTACTTAGGAAATATTAATTAATGCACTGAGAGTTTTGTTTTGCACTTAATTTTACAAAGGAAATTAGTCGTACTTAGAAAGTATTAAGTATTATTGCTGTTCATACGACGTAATTAATGAGGAAAAAGTCAGTGACGTGCTGAGAGTGCATGCATGGGTTGACATTTTTTATTTGTCTTGTCGAAACGAATCCATTTCTGTAAAAAGATCTTGGTTTGGGTCGCTTGGAAAATTCACTCAAACCCCTTGGAAATGTAGCCAAGGCATCCCCCCTTGGATTTCAAGGCGGCACTTTGACCGTGATCGCGTAAAAAACAAAAAACAAATAAAACAAAAGTGTCCCAACCTCTGATGTTTGGACCTTCTTCGTTTTTGGCTCGGCCTTGAGTTTTGACTCTACTTGAGAGGCTCATGCTTGACAGAGCCGTTTGTTGAACGTCCATCCTTAAACTTTTAACGTAATGTAAAATTCTGTTCCAGACGACGCGGAGTCTGAAATCGTCTTCCCCTCAAGTGCGAGCGCCACCAAGTCCTCGAAGGTCCCCAAGCCGTCGGTGAGTGCGTCGAGCACGCCGGCCAGGACGTGCCCGCCTCTGCTGTCGTCCTTGCTGGACCTGGCTTGCCACGCTCCCGGCCGAGAGCGGCCGCAGCCCTGCGGACAGGCGCAGCCCCTCGGGACCGTGGCCTCCTTCGACTGCAAGCCTCTGTTCGAGCGCCGCAGCCTGCCCGACGGCGCGCGCTTCTCGCGCTGTGAGGCGGACGGCACGTGGAGCAGGCCTCTCTTCGCGTGCACCCCAGGTGTGTCCTGCCGCACAGTGGGCCAGAAGAACGGTGGAGGCGGCCAAAACTCTTAGACGCGTTCTGAGCTCCCAGCGTCGCTAAATGGGACTCGAACCGAACGTGTGACTCCACCAATGGATAGCTCTCCGAACGAGGAACCCATTGGTGGGGTCACACGTTCGGTTCGGTGTCTGGCTCGTCGATTAGTTGGGAAACACTGAGATTCCAAACGCTATGAGTATGGTACGTATGGTGCAATGCACCGAGGTACCGCACCACACGTGCAATGCCAGCCATACACGGTAGAAACGGTTCCTGGTTTTCCCAGGAACTCCCTGGAAATCGCCTATGTCTCCACCATGGGCTTCCTGGGAAAACCAGGAACCGTTTTTACCCTGTATTGCACCGTGCAAAGCTTCCCGAAAATGCCCTATGCTAATGCATGGGAATGGGAACGCATTGCTCTTCATGTGCAATGCAAAAGCATTGCTCTTCATGCTGTGCAATGCAAAAGCATTGCACCAGTTGACGCTATATTCGTAGCATTTGGATTCTCAGTGAATGATAACTGATATGTGGTTCCTGGTTTGTTTTCAGTGTGCGGTCGACCGACGGGCAAAGGTGTAGCCTTCGTCCGCAATGGCCAGAACGTGTCTTCTGCCGTCGAGTTTCCCTGGCACGTGGTCGTGTACAACAAAACCGAAACGGCACCGGAGCAGATCTGCGGCGGATCCCTCGTCTCGCCGAAGTTCTTCGTGTCGGGCAAGTTGCTGCACGAACTATGGCCGACATTCACTGTTATCCATGTTGCGATACTTTCAACACAAAAACGTGCGATGGTATCCAAAAGGCGATTCCCACGAATCATTGCTCCTGAGATGCAATGGCATGTGTATCGCACAAAATTCTGCAACGATCATCGCAACATTGTGCAATGAAAATCGGAAATATTGCAAGAGACTGCGATGATGACAACCTAAAATCTGCAATGATTGCAGTTTTTTGCAATGATAATCGCAAAATTCTGCCATACTCTAGCTCATCACACCTTTTTGCAATGATCATCACAGAAAAGTGCGATGAAATTTGTATTGCGCAGAAAGTGCGGTCTTCATCGCAAGTGGAATGACAGTGTTGCATCGAACTAGGGCTGTGCACTGTTGGGAAATGTTGCAAAAAAATTTCCTTGAAATTTATTTTACTTATTCACTTCTTGCTATTTCCTTTCAACATTTTAATTGACTATAAGTGCATGAATTTGTGACGCGTCCTGAAAGAATGATCCTAACTGTTAGAGCTGATCCAAGACAATCCTAACTGTCAGAGCAGATAAAGACAATCCTGTCAGTACAGATTTAGAACTATCCTAACTACAGAGGTGCCTAAAAGTCTTATTGAACTACTTTCACTGCAAATCAGTGAATCTCGATATCTCTGAAATTCAATGTTAACGTATTTTTATCAGGACGAAAACCTGTAACGAGCCCTTCGGTGAGTAGTTTTATGAAGTATGCTGGCGTCACGGACTTTGAGAAAAGACCGCTTTGTACGTCATGTGCAGTTAGGCTAGTTGTGAATTGACACTAACAGTCAGGATTGTCTGGGAGTTTGGATTATTCTTAGGACGCATCGAAATAGCGCACTTTTTGTGATATTTCAGCTGCCCACTGCTTTGAAGATGAAAATGGCCAACTAAGACCGCCCACTGCTTTCGTCTCTGCCGTCGGAAAGCGGTTTCGTGATTTGAATGTGGTAGAAGGCACAGAGCAGCGCATCGAGGTACGCCAAATAACTGGTTGCGATGTACATCGGTGACTTTGGCCCGTTTACCGTAAGGAATTGATTTTGGCCCCGTCAAACATAATAACTTTTTTGTGTCCCCGATTTGACTTTATTTGTAGCTGAAACAGATCATCGTGAAAGACTACGGTGGATTTAGGTTGCTATATGCCAACGACATAGCCCTCGTGGAGCTACAAGGGGAAGTCACGATCACAGCCACTGTCATGCCCATCTGCGTCGACTGGAAACGAGCCCGCCCCCCTCTGCGCGGCGGCGACGAAGGGATCGTAAGTAAGCAACACTGCTGCAACACAGTTGAAGTCACCTTATTTGGATGAATCGAACTTAGCCGTGTAAAAGCATTGTATGACTTCTAATATGGCTTCTTGCACTTTTCTTGCTTAGTCGCGTGAACGGAAGGATAGCACCCAAAAACGGCGGTTCTGCAACCAGTAATGAACTTGCCATTAGTGAATTCTCTTGACACATCGAAGAAAATTCACTTATGACATACATAATCTTGGTTCAAGAAACGCTTTTTTTGGGGGGTGAGGACCCTAGGACCCTGGTAAAAACGCCCCCATTTGTATCCGAAATGGTTCCGGATACTTTTGTTTGTTTAATGTTTGTAGCGACGCTAAATTACTACATTTGTCGATCCTAAACTGCTAGTAACAACTACAGCAAACCGACGACAACTGGCAACTTTTTATTAGGGACGGATTGCACTCAAGGTGCGCACCGTAGTGCGCAATACAACACAGGAGTGAAGAGTGCAGCCTAGTCAAGGCCTTTTGCTATCTACAATCCTCCTTGCACTTATTTTGCCAGTTTTCGTTGTAGTTCTGTAGTACTATTGACTTGCAGTGTACAAACTCAGGTGCATGGCAGGGGTCCTTAACTTACCTCGGAAGGGCATTATGACGGAATCGTTAGCATTTGAGTTAGAACCCGTAACTTATGACATCTTTAAAATAGGATAAGTTACTTTTCTAGCTTCTCGAACTACTTGGAAGTGCTTGCAACAGTCCATACCCTAGCTTAGCCTTTCGCGAACATTGTCTTGTGTTACGTCATGAAAGCAGTGTTATTTATACTTCATGTTGCGGTAAGAATCCCCATCGCCTAAAGCATATTTTGCTGGCTCCCATTCCATCTGTTTGTTTTCGTCCCTCAGGTTGTAGGTTTTGGTGGCTCTGGCAACCTGGAGGCGCTGCAGTTCTCCAGGCTTCCGTTCATCGACCTGGAGGTCTGCAAGGGGCAAGTGCCGGATAGGCTTCTGGTCTACACGGCACTGAAGGACAAGTTCTGTGTTGGAGTCAGTAATGGCAAGTTTATCTTCGTTATTTATTTTCAGATTGGCTTTCTTTATTGGTCTTTACCGTGAAAAATTTTGGCACTAGACATTGCAAGACAAAAACACAACAAAAGTACACAAATTACAGGCAAATTTTTTATCTGGAAAGAAGTCGTACTTTCAAAGTACAACAATTGTTGCACAAAGTACAATAGAACCGGCATGACGAGTGCTGTGCAGTCCAGACCTCGTTGTGGTTTGTACAATATCCGTTGTACTTTCCACAATCGCCGTTGTACTTTTTTTTGTACAGCTTTCGCTGTACTTTTGTTGTATTACTCACCCTTTTTCTTGAAGTGTACACTGAGATTCACTCGTGTAAATTTTGTCAGAATGTTAGAAACATGTCTGAAATCCTGATCAAAATTCGCGCATCTCTGAAAAGCTGAAATTCTGAAAACTTATGCTGATATTAATGGCCTGAGTTCTGCAGAATGTCAGAACATGTTTTCAGCTTTCAGAGGTGCGTGAATTTGGATCAGGTTTTCAGACACGATTCTGACATTCTGACAAGATTTACACGAGTGTTCCTAACGCTATGAGTATAGCACGTATGGTGTAATGCCCTGAGATATCGCACCATACGTGCAATGCCTCGGCCATATTGCACCTTACGTGCAATGCATCCCAAAAATGCCCTATGCTAATGCATGGGAAGGGGAGGGCATTGCACTTCATGTGCAATGCCTTTGCATTACACCAATTGACGCTATATTCATAGCGTTTTGGATTCTCAGTGTAGGTTGCCAATTTTGTGGCAAGCAAAATTGGCACCGGGTTTATGCGAACATCCTACACTGCAGGAAATAACCACAACAAAAGTACACAAATTTCTGGCAAATTATTTATCAGGAATTTAGTGTACTTTTCAAGTACAACAATTGTTGTACAAAGTACAATGGAACCGGCATGACAAGTGCTGTGCAGTCCAGGGCTCGCTGTGGTTTGTACAAGTCTCGTTGTACTTTCTACAATCCCTGTTGTACTTTTATTGTACAGTTTCTGTTGTACTTTTGTTGTACTATCTACACTTTTTCTTGCAGTGTATGAGGGCGCCTTTGTTCCACAGGTTCCTCTGTCGGCAAAGGGGACAGTGGGGGCGGCCTGGCGTTCGCCACGCCGGACAGGCAGTGGTTCCTGGAAGGAATCGTGTCGATCGGAGACGCAAGGAGGGCCGCCGTCTCGCTGTTCACCAAAGTGTCTCTCTACGTGCCCTGGATATCTTCGGGCATCCGTGACCAAGAACCAGGTGCACTGTAAAAAATATGTTGTGAATTAACAACGGAATATTTTCCGAAGGGTTTTTGGGAATGTCCAAAAGTGCACTGTAAATGTTTCTTTCCTACAGGAACTTTCGTAAATCAACGTAGGTTCGTCGTTAATTTACGAAGGTTCTTTGTTAATTTACGAAGAAAAGTCATAAATTTACAAAATCTGTTGTAAATTTACGAAGGGCTTCGTAAATTTACGACGTGCTTCGTTAATCTACGACGGGTCTTCGTAAATCTACGGCGGACCTTCGTAAATAAACGAAGGAAGTGTTGGCAATTTTTTTGCCGAAGGATCCGTCGTTAATTCCAGACGTATAACTACGAAGAATCTCCGTTTATTAACGATGTTTCTTTGTGTATAAACGAAGGTTCCCTGTAAATTTACGAAGGATCTTTGTAGATTTACGAAGGTGCTTCGTAAATTTCCATTGTGATTGGAAAATCAGAAGAGATCTTTCAAAAAATTAACGAAGGTTTTTGTAAATATACGAAGAGCTTCGTAAATTAACGAAGGAACCGTTGGCAATTTTTTTGCCGAAGGATCCGTCGTTTATTCCGGATATTAATTTTTACAGTGTGCGCGCAACGGCTGCTGAACTCTCACTCTGAAAGTTATATACACTACACTGAGAAAACCTTACGAACTATTTTGGGCCTTACAAAGAAAAGTAGTTTGTATAACAAAGTATTTTGAGCATACATAAGCTTACAAAGAAAATACTTCGCGACAAAATTATGCCAGATTCCGCGAGATTTCACCAGATTTCCAAGGGATTTCACGAGATCTCTACCGATTTCGCGCAAGATTTCAGCCATGCAAATGCACACAGGAATTCGCGAGTGGTTGCCCCCTCGGTTCGAGTGCTGTTTCGGGACTCCAGAGCTCGAAACGCGTCCAGAGCTCTGGCCGCGAGCGATGGTCTCTTAAGGGGAGGTTCTGGTGAAAATGCTATTTTCTCCTAAATAGGTCCCACTGTGAAAATTTGTTCAAAATTTGATGTCTTACCAAGTAATTATTAAAATTTTTCAATGGGGAGGCACATTCTGTGCGCTGAACCCAGTCGCAGGGCCTTTTTCTCCTATTGAGGCTATAAATTTAAAAATCTTCTGCATACTATTTTGTCGTAAAAGGTTGGCCTCGACATTTTTCACTTCTTCGATTTATTTTTAAAAGATGCCAGCATGCAGAACTTAAAACGTAAATAACATTTTTTATTCGCAAGCTTTCTAACCAAGCATTTCACTATAATTGACCAAAAATGTACAAAATAGACAAATTTTAGGGACTTTTCAGCTTAAAAAGCTAACAATTAATAATGTAATGGAAATTTGGAGCTATCCATGCCGGCGTCTTTTGAAAATGAATCGAAGAAGTGAAAAATTTCAAGGTCAACCTTTTACGACAAAATAGTATGCGCAAGAAGATTTTATAAGATACAGCCAAAATAGGCTCAAAAAGACTCTTCGACTGGGTTCAGAGCCTGGCATGTGCCTTCAGAAGTCAAATTTTAGTCTCTTCAAAGAAAGATTTTATATTCCGAGCAAATTGTGACAGTTGGCACCATTTGGAAAATAGCAAGATTTTCACCAGAACCTCCCCTTAAAGCAATGTGTGGGTTACCTATTCCTTTCCCAGTTGACATCCAGGAAACGTGCGGCAAGCCGCCACCCGGCCCCAGCGAGCTCCTCCAGGACGGCGATTCGGCCTTGGGAGACAGCCTGCCCTGGCATGCAGCGGTGTACCACCGGGAACAGAACGTGACGAGGTTCGTCTGCGGAGGCTCCCTCATCAGCAGATGCTTGGTTCTCACAGGTGAGGCGGTTGATTGCATACTCGCTAATTCAAGGCGTCATCATTTTTGAGAGTGATAACACAGCAAACTGCACTCTAAATGTTCTACAGTGAAGATTCCCCATATTCGAGGGGTCCTATTCAAAAGATCTTATCTGGGCGTTCCCCCCAAGACAATCTTATCTTAAACGCCGGCAAATTTCACTCATTTTGATCAATCAGAATAAATACGACGGTAAGCGAAACATATTTCCAAATGCACTTTTGGTTTCTTTGATCTTCCATCTTGAGATTTACTTGAACAAACTCACAAATTATATTGATGTGTAGCTGTACCAAATGATCAAACTATGTGAAATTCACCTGCGTTTAAGATAAGATTGTCTTGGGGGGAACGCCCAGATAAGATCTTTTCAATAGGACCCCTCGTATTATGGTGAAAATGTTCCATATTATGGTGGTGCAGCTGACTTCGTAACATACCATTGAGAATTCACTATAACTTAAAGAGATTTTGACGAATTTCTTTGGTATTATGGAGAAAATCTCCACCATATTATGTTGGTGCAGCCTTTCACCGTAAGACATTTACAGTGTGGATGGAAAGACTTCGCGCCAAAATACTGCGAGACATTTAAGTCTCGCCAAGTTTTGGTCAGACCTAAAAGTCTCGCCAAAATTCGGTAAGACAAAAAAGTCTCGCCACAAAACGGTCAGACGCAAAAGTCTCACCACGAAATGGCGAGACTTTTGTGTCTGACCACGGCCTAAAGGCCGTAACCGTCCGGCGCATTACGGCCTTTGGGTGGCGGTCAGACACAAAAGCCTCGCCATTTCGTGGTGAGACTTCTGTGTCTGACCGTATTGTGGCAAGAATTTTACGTCTGACCAAATTTTGGCGAGACTTTTAGATCTGACCAAAACTTGGCGAGAAGTCTCACCTTTGGATTTGTAGTGAACTTACTATGACACTATGATAACCTAATTCTTAATTAGAAGGTAATCCAGGTAAATTTAAAGTTAACTTGGCGAAATCAAGGGCGGCAATCAATCAAGCCGGATATAATGAAAGCTATTTTAGATAGATTTTGTCTTTTTTGGTTCATGTGAATGCGCCATTTACGAAACGATCATGCAATGGCAAATGAACGTTTTTCGTTCAAATTTCTTGATTTATTTTCAAAGGTTTGCTTTGTCTTTTTACAGCTGCGCATTGTGTGCTGCTCAGTGGGCCCCTTCAGCCTCAAAAAGTCTCTGTGGCTCTTGGAAAATACTTAAGCGATTGGCAGTCGGAGGATGGACCAAATGTGATGAAAACGGATGTAAGTTTTTAACTCAACAGCTTCTTGTGTTTCTTTTAAAAAATTCCCTAAATCAAGTTATCCCCCTCTTCCGCTTCCTGGATCAAATATGCTCCAGTGATGAAAAGTTGAATCGAGTTTAACGTTGCTTTCGGAAAAGACCCTGCAGAAAAGTCACCAATTTTTTACCACTTTTGTCAATTGATAGTTTTTTGCATCCCCACAAACATCCCTAGTAATTCCTTGCCACGTTTTGTCATGAAAGACCTCCGTATCTGCAACCACGTTCTAAGAATCCGCGCATTGCGCATGGCATCTAATGATCCAATTTGTTTCAAAACTTTTGCAAACTTCCATGGCTGGTTCTTCCAGAAGTCCCTTGTGACAAGACATGAAAAAACATTTGCCCTTGGGTTTCCGGGCGTAACATTTTATCCTTTATCGAACGTACTGAGCACGGAAGTTGTATTTCCCTCTCCAAGTTAAAGTAGAAGATAAGATTGAGTAAGAAGAAAAAATTGGGCAAAATTTAGCACAAATGAAAATTTTAGTTACTTTCGGAAAAGTATGTGCAGGTTCACTTTTTAATGTTCGTTCCAAGTGACTCCTGTTCAATATGTTCAAAAATTAAAAAAACAAACAAAGAAACGTTCTCCTGAATGTTTTATTCTTACATTCTTAAAGGATGGACAGTCTTGAAGCGTAGTTGTACGCTAGAGTAAAGCGAAAAACTACGCTCTAGTTTTCCCAGTGTTTTCTCAATTCTTTTCCCGTTGAGTATTATGAACAGCCTTGGTCTGAAACGAAGCTTCCTTAAGTTCCGGGTCAAGTTCAGGAGTTGTCTTGTTGTTCACACACACAGAGGTTAGGGGAATCGAGCAATGCTTTGATTTGACAGGTGGGCTGACGTTGTTTAGCTAAATATGATATTTGTTCGTTTGCTTTTTTTATTTAGGTAAAAGCAGTCCACACGCATCCTAGCTACAGCGGAGCAGGTGCACGGTATTCTTTCGACATAGCTGTGCTGGAGCTTGAGACGTGCGCAGATATAAGCGCCACAGTCTATCCAGTCTGCTTAGATGATGGATTCAAGCCGACCACGGGTAAAACTATCAAGGTAATGGGAAATTCCAAGAGCCCCTTGGCAAAGAAAAATCATAGCTGTGGCACTGAAAAGGCATCCTACTCAGACCACAGTTATGAAATTTCAAATCGTGGCTAAGGAAAGGATTCTTTGCTTCGCAATAACTACTGGTTGTGACTCGTCCATAATGAAGCTCCGTCATGCGCTCTACCCAGCAGTAGTGCGGTGGCCGAGGCGTTAGGTAGGGCACGAGGCATAGAAGTACCAGTCTAGGGTTCTAGACTCTAAGCATCCTGTCTATCGCTTCGAGTCAAAAATTGCCATTTGGCGTAGGAAAGAGGCCTTCTGATCGCCATTGGGCGCTACATTTAGTGTGAAGTGGCACACGAAATTCATTCAAAGAAAAACAAAAAAAGGGGGGGCTTTTCACTAACGATAACACAAAAATTCGTGTCAAAAGTCTTTTTACAGTATAAATCAGATTTCCACAATGGGATTTATAAGAAAAAAAAGTAATATTTTCGCCAGTAGATCTACGTGTCGACAGCTTGAACGGTGTTTCTACATTCAATAATCGGGCTTTCCAATTTTGGCAGATTGCGGGATGGGGTGGCGGGAGAAAAGCACTGGCGGAGCTCGAGTCCGTACTTTTGAAGCAACTCGACCGACCTGACTGTCTCGCTTCATTCAATGCCACCGACAGGTATCGGCTTTACGTTACTCCAGACAAGTTTTGCGCCAGGTCACGAGAAGGTAAGTCTATAAATGAAATACTTTAACAGGGCCTCGTACTCATACAGTAAAAACTCTACGAATCGCTTCGTAACACGAAGAGAACGAAGACATTGTAAAATCAACGAAGAAATGCTTCGTCATATAGAGCAAAATCCTTCGGAATACGAAGCATTTCTTCAAAATGCGAAGCATTTTTTCACGATGCAATTCTACAATGCCTTCATTTTCTTTGCAGCTATGAGGCAAATGCTTCGGAGGCTTTAAAGAGTGCACTCGAAAAAATAAGTTCGGTGTTTTAGAAGGCACCGCAAGTTTTTTGACGAAACTGGTAAACTGAGGTGTAGCTCGTGAAGCATTCTGTAGTCCCCTGACTTGTGACAAAAAACTGGGAGGGTTGTTTGAAACGCCCACACTGCAAACTAAATTGTGTACTGGAGCATACTTCTTAGCACACTATCATTTACTGCGTACTTGCTAGACACACGCTAAAATAGTGTGCCTGGCATGTGCGCGCTAAGTAAGACAGTGCTTTAACCAAACGCTAAATACACTTGGTTTAGTCATTGGCTGAGCGATAGCGAAGCCTGTTACTCCAGTGGGGTTGAAAAGTTTTTCCTGTCTGTCTGTCTGTCTGTCTGTCTGTGTGTGTGTCCGCACTACTCCTCCTGAACGGCTCGGCCGATCTCGGTGAGATTTAGCACACTTTCTGGGTATGTCCTTGGCTCGGCACACGCGAAATTTCACCATCCTAGCTCAACTGGTTCAGTTTTTATAGCCGAAAAACACCTAAAAACGGCGAAAAATCGAGTTTTTGGCAGGTAGATCACCTCTGTCTTGAAGAAAGGGGGGTCTGGGGGCGTAGCCCCCCACCCTCGACAAGTTAAAAAGTGACAAGGGTCAAGATCGTGTTATCTGTAGATAAAGCAACTCTATCCAGAATTAAGGGGGGTCTGGGGGGCGGAGGCCCCCCCCCCATGCAAAACGTAAGGAGTAACCGACGATGGACAAGCCAATGCCTGCCGAAGGCAGGCTAGCGCCGCGGGCCAAGGTAGGTACGCCAGGCGCGGATTGGAGGAACAGGCCGCGAGACATCGCGAAGCCTGTTACGACAAGACGCGGTCTGGCGTAAACCTACCTTGTATATAAAAGCATAAGTGTACATTTTAACCTGCTCGTGCTCAGGGGGGTCCGCGAAACATTGCCGGTGGTGTAGTACGCAATGATGCGTAGATTATTAATATTCTGACAACTTCTGACACTTCCCGGTTTTCCGGGTGTTTACCGGTAACATACACACTTCAGTTTGCAGAGTGCCCAAAAAGGTTTCTGTTAGTGTTTCATAGTACTTCTCTTCTCGGGCACGCGCGGAGTCCAGCAATCCGTTCTCGTTTATCCTGTTTCAGGCTCGCATCATTCTGGCCTTGCCAAAGGCGACAGTGGCGGTGGCGCCCACGTCAAGCGGGATGGAGTTTGGTACGTTGCTGGCATTGTCTCGGTGGGGTTGGGTGATCGTGACAATTATTTGTTTGGACTCGTGGATGTTGCGCAATACGTCCCATGGGTAAAGCGCGTAACCAAACTGTAAGCAGTGGAAGGAGTCTCTCACTGCAGGCAGACTGCTGTTTTTTTTGTTGAAAATCTTTCTCTCACTTGATTATGACTTAACATCACGAAACCTTTCTATTCGCTGTCGGAACATGGCTGAAAGTACGTAAGCGAGGTGAGGGGACTCATGTGCTGACAAGCGTGACAAGCTAATTTATGGCTGATTCACATTCAAACGAATGTGACACAATGCTCATACGAACGTGACGTTTTGTCACATTCGTTTGAATGTGATGTCACGTTCTTAGAATGAGAGTGGTCTCATGGGTGAATTTACTACCAGACTCCGAGGCATCTTGTGGAGGTTTTTTCCAAACAAGACAAGCAACTAGCCGTTACTAACCATGACACCTTGATGATTTCATTTTTCCTCAATAATCCTAGAAAGCGATCAGACTGTCTAACTAAGTTAGGAGATGTGCTTCTAGGACACCACTTTGTAGTCGAGAATGTGTGCTCAAGAAAGATGTATCACAATCATCAATTAAATTTGTTCAAAAATAAGACACATGACATCAATGTATTTAACACTATATTTGTGAGAAAAAGAGAATAAGACTGCAGATGTTACCTACTTTAAGACTGTACTCCTTCTTGTAAGGATTTAATATTTTTCTTTAAAATCTTTGCTCATGTTTATTAATTCTTGCATGAGGTTTCGATTGTAGACGTGTATGTATCTTATCTCACTGTACTTTGCCTAAGAAAGAATAAATTCTGAATTCGAAAAGACTGTCTACGTACATGACACGCCATGTCCTTTCACACTTTTCTTCGTATTCTAGCGGGAAAAGGGTCACAGGACCATCCACGCGCGACGCAAGGATGTCACTTTTTTTTTGGGGGGGGGGGGGAATTGGTAAAAACGCCGCATTTTGAGTTGTTGAAGCCCATGGCTTCTGCTGGCCGATGAATCCGCAACGTTTTTCGACGCTAAGTGGTTAAGGGGTACGAGAACAACACGTGATAACATGAGGGTCATTGAGACTGTAAGCAAATGTAAACTGGTACGATTTTTTAACAGTGTTAAAGTGAATTCCGCTGAATAAGTACTCATGCTGCAAGAATTTTCTCCGTTCGAGATAAGAGCTCTTGGGCCAGTAACCGACGTTTTCGGGTGGACGACCCCTTAAGCTGGCGGGGCCTTAGATTCGTCATTGCCCAGATCCGTAGCTATCTGCTTTGGCGAAGAGGTGGGCAGTTCCGGTCGGGGAACCCCAGTATGGGCCAAAATCAACTGCAGTGAGTAATGTCAGACATCTGAGTAACGTCGGATCACACCAGAAAAATCCTGACTTCTGGAATATTGAAAACAAGAAAGCATTACCTCAACAGCTTGCTTTATCCTCCTGGTCCTTCTACGCCTTCCACTCGCATCCGAATCTGAGAGGCACACTGTAAATGTCTTACGGTGAAAGGCTGCACCAACATATTATGGTGGAGATTTTCTCCATTATACCAACGAAATTCGTCAAAACCTCTGTAAGGTACAGTGAATTCTCAATGGTATGTTACGAAGTCAACTGCACCGCCATAATTTGGAACATTTTCACCATAATATGGAGAATCTTCACTGTACAACATTTAGAGAGCGGAGAGTGAGAGGGAGACATTTCTCTCCGTGCGAAAAGCAAGTGCGCATCTTTTCCGCAGCCGCCAGGCAGAGGCAGGCAGCGCCCGCCGGCCAGGCCGCAGCCAGGCAGCCGCGACTGGAGCCCCTCCTGTCCAGTCTGGGCTCTAGATTCGGCAGAAGGTGGAAATTTGGGAGCGAAAAAAAAGTTCATCTGTGCACGTGCTGGACTGGACCTCTCTGAATCCAACGGTACCAGCCGATCAAAACTGCGCCCGCAAAGTGGTGTAAGCGGGCAAGGCGGCGATCCGCGCGCTCTTCGATGGCACTGTGTCGCGCGCTTCTCTCAAGGTGTGACCTACTAGAGCAGCCCATAGCTGATTGGTGGAGTCACAAATTAGGTTTTGGTCCCATTCTGACAGCCTCCACCGGTCTTCTGGTCCACTGTGAGTCGTCTTCTACGCTCCGCACACAGTGTGGCCGTGGCCGACACTTCAAGAATAAGGGACATGACTGTTGTAACTCAAAAGTGTAGGAAGTGCCTGCAAGTGCACTTGTCCTACACTTGGATTAGCAGTAAACGCGGTCACCTCCACGACCGAAGTCGTTGTTAAAAAGTCTGCAGCAAACCGTATCTAATCTTAACGTTCGGCCGGAATTGCGACAAAGGCCCAGGTCTTTCAGTTCAGAGCGGGCCGCTCAGGTACGCACACGCGAGGCGTGGCGCTACGTGGACTTCCTGCTGCAGCTGCGTTCGGCAACTAGTCTAGATGCACAAATCTCTGGAGATAATTAATGAAGGTACGATTAAAGTGTGGTACAGAGTTATAGGGGCAGGCGTTGACCAGTCTACTCGCACGCTTGCAAGTGTCGACCATAGGAAGCATGACGAATCGACGAATCAATGGTTATCGATCGGTGAACAAACTGCGTGGTCGGCACTTGCAAGCGAAGGACTCGAATGTTAGAGTAGGACATTACGGTAGAGGAAATACGTGTTAACTTTGCATTAATATAAATTTGAAGCCTGCAAAGATATCAGGGTCATTTTAATGCAATAAATTTCGACGTAAGTGAACGGAGAATTTAAATACATATGGGATGGGAAGGCCAAAGTTGCGGATTTGTTATATTCTATGTTATTTCTGCTTTCTTTTGAACCCAGGTCGGTCGTAGTCCTAGGACAACTCTGGCCGGCACAGTCACGTGCAGCGAACATGTTGTCAACTGAAACAGCATCGCCAAATACAGGTGTGTCCAGACAAATATTCTCGTGCGCAGCTAACGGTATATACACACTAAATGTCATGGGAGTTTTTTTTTGTTCCACGATTTATGCAATTTTAAGCACATCCGACGCTGATACAATTTTGTTCCCGCCTGGCGACACATTTTGTCCGACGCCTTCTGCAAATTGTACTTTCACTGGACAATTTGTCCCGCCTGGCGGACACAAAATTGTATCACCACCGGATGTGCGTAAAATTGCATCATTCATGGGACAAAAAAAGTCCCATGATATTTAGTGTGTATGATAATTGGAAGTTATTTAAGAAACACTTTTCATTCTGCTTCCTAAACTTTTCAAAATTGCAAAGCTAACTCGTAAAATCTCGATAAATTTATATTAATTTCCCGTTGAAAGACAATTAGTATCGTCGTTCCATATTCTTGGTAAACCAACAAACATTCCAAATATAGGAATCCGAGGGGTGAATAATGATTGAGTGTCGTGAAACTACAGGTGTATTTATCATGATCACTGATGTTGAATTTACGAACGGTTTGCTTAACATTATACTGCTGCCCGCCATTATTGTGACTGCACTGCAAATTGCAGTGGGGTAGGCTCACACTATTTTGCGTGAACTAAAATATCTCCCGGTTGCAAGTGTGAGTCTGGCATTGTGTCATGGTGTGTCGCAATTTGTCACATGGTGTGTTAACAATTGTTGTACAAAGTACGATGGAACCGGCATGACGAGTGCTGTGCAGTCCGCCTCGTTGTGGTTTTCTACAATCCCTGTTGTAATTTTGTTGTACAGTTTTTGTTGTACTTCTGTTGTACTATTCACAGTTTTTCTTGCCGTGTGTAATATGAGTTGGGGCCCCCAACTTTGGGAATAAATTCGTCTAAATAGTAGTTGAATTTTGACCTCATAAATGAACTTCCTGTGACGATTATTTCTAGGACGTGCTAATATCACTTTACACACTCTCCGACACTCCACGGACATTTTTTTCAGTAAACCTACAGTTTAATTATTTTTTCTGCAATTGTAGTCCTTTTGATTGTAAGTACAGAAAAAATAATCAGCAACCTTACAGAAAAGTGGTCTGTTGATAATATTTTCTGCAACTACAGTTATGATCAAGCAGAAAAATTTACTGTTCCATTCTAGTAAAAATGATCTATAAATGTAGGCAAAATGTTCTCTACATACAGATAATATGTACAAGAATTAACAGAAAAGATTTTAAAGAGTCAGATTAACTTTTTGGATGTTTCCGCTTAAAGTCACAATTCAACCATCTCTTAAAAGCCCTTTCTTGACTTGTCGAAGCTAAGAATGTTTTGTAGGATCATTTTGACTAAGCGCATTACCTTCCAATCAGCTTTGTTTGAGCGGAGAAAAATTTCACTGAAAATATTTACTGAAGATCACAAAGTAGTCATCGACAAATTGTTTATGAGCACAAACTTTATCTTCTACATTTGCAGAAAATAAATTATTTGATTATAAACAAATTTGTCATCATATTTCTACTGACATTGTAAATTTTCTGTAAGTAAGTAAAAGATTGTCTATAATTACCAAATTTGTTACCGCTAATTTATCTGTATCTCATGTAAAATTTATTCGATATGTTATTGAAAATATTTACTATATCATAGTAACGCTCTAAAATCAGTAAGCCGTAGAGTAAATTTTCTACAATGTAGAAAAAATAATAAGTGAAGGTCTGAGAGTGCAGTATCCTTTATGCCTTTGTGTCACCAGTGTGCATGCGGTTGAGTTGTAAATTTATTCCACATCTATTCTCACATTATTTAGATGATTTTGATCTGGACCGCTCGCACGCCAACGACCTTGACGTCACCGCCGCCGGATGCGTGCTGCGAAGGTCAAGGTCAGACGAAGTGACGACGAGCAGAGACTGGGATGCGCTGTCCGAAACCGTGTCCAGCATTACTTGCGTTTCCAGCAGCATTCTGTCCGCTCCAGGACATTCGGTACAGTGATCCAAGTAGAGAAGTTAAACACACTTTAAACCCTACATAGAACGCTCTTCGTAATGCTAAGAAACGGAGGCTTCGCATCCCACGAAGGCTGATAAAGAAAATCATTTGTACTACAAACGAACTCCTTCTTGGGCTGCGAAGCCTCCGTTTCCTTTGCAGCAACACAGAGCGTTCTTTGTAGAAATTTATCTGTGCACAAGAATATCGTTCCATTGAGGGATCTCTGCAAAGATCTCGAGTATGATGGAGAAAATCTCCACCACAGTATATCACTGCTTTTAAATAAGAACTTGTCCCCTTGATTTGTTCAAAGTATCGCCAAATTTTGGCGATACCGAGGGGGTAAACACTCCGGTGAACCTTGTACAGACTACTCCCTATTACGGGGTATTACACTTGTATTACGCATGTTTTACGCCTCGATTTCATTGAAAAATTACATTATTTGATACTTTTGGTCCCAAAATGTATTACTATTAGGCGTAATACCGGACTTTTGTGTACAGGGTATTACGCAAGTGTTTACCCCCTCGGGCGATACTTTTATGTATCGCCGTTTCAAAGGCAATACTTTTCCGTAAGGCCGTTTATTGGCGATACTCAACTGTATCGCCAAAAAGGGTACCAAAAGTTTTACCTTTGGATTTACAGTGATGTTGGTGCAGCCTTTCACCGTGAGACATTTAGAGCGACCTTCATCTTGACTTGGCCCATGCTCCAGGCGATCACAAGCGTGGAGAACATCTCGGACTCGTCGGACGTGCAGATGGGCCCTAGGAACATATTCCACGGCAACGTGGAGGTGACCTTGATGCTCGGGGACGCTGACACGCCAGCCAAGACCAGCCACACCGCGGCCGTGGAGGCAGTGCGCCAAGCCATCGGTGCTCCACCACTGCAAGAGGGTGCCTCCAGCTCCAGAGCACACGGGTCCAAGGCCAAAGAGACGTCATTGTTACCGAGTAGGTTTTCATGTAGCTAAAACAGATGCAACATTGTAAAAAAATTCTGCCCTCTTGTACAATAGATTTGTAGAAGAATGTAGTACAAAAAAGAAGGAATCGTTCGTGTTGTTCCACATGAACTCATGTAAACGGGTACGTGAAAAAAGTACAGAAGTTCCGTACGGTAGGTAGGGACGGTTGAAGCATATTATGGACCAGACTTGTTTCGTACTTTTTCTACTTTTTTCGTTCACTGAGGAACTGACTTGACTCGTATAAGCAGCAATAATTTTAAGTATTTTCTTAGTAAAAGTGATTTATTTCCT
Source organism: Thrips palmi (assembly GCF_012932325.1). NCBI lineage: Eukaryota > Metazoa > Arthropoda > Insecta > Thysanoptera > Thripidae > Thrips > Thrips palmi. The sequence goes on along the minus strand of NW_023144630.1, from coordinate 8,600,615 downwards.
TTGTAAAATTGTGTACTAAACCACATTGTAAATACATTATTCAACCTAAGAAAGTTCTTCAAAGAAGGAAAGTACGTATGTACTGACAAAATAAGCAAAAAGTCAGTAACATGCTGAAAGGGTGGACTGAGTACAGTCTTGATTTTGGTAAGTGCTGTTTGCTTCTCTTTCATTAAAATGTGTGGTTTTTCTTGAGTTTTTACCCCTCATACTGAGGCGTCCTATTCAAAAGATCTTATCTGGGATTTCCGACCAAGGAAATCTTATCTTTGATGCAGGCGAATTTCACTCAGTTTGATCATTTGATACAGCTACAAATCAATATATAATTTGTGATTTTAGTCACTTAAGCCTGAAGATGAAAGATAAAAGAAACCAATAGTGCGTGTAGAAATATATTCCGCTTTCCTGCCAAATCAGGCGCGGATCCAGAAACGAGTTGGGGGCGGGCGGGCTCGCAAAAGTTGCCTCCCTACAGGGGCCAAGAGTTTGGGGGAACGCCCAGATGATCATCTGAATTAGACCCCTTGATACGTTCATGTGCACCATCGTAAAATTGGGTTCTAATTCCCGCCTCTCGATTTTCTTTCGACCACCCGCATTTTCAGAGGGTGACAGTACGAGACTGCGTGTGGGGATCTTGGTCCTGGTCTTCGCGTTCCTCGGCGTGGCCGCTGCCGTGCTGGGAGTCCTGATGCTGCGGGACGCGGCGCCAACCCTGGAGATGGCTTCGGAGGGAACGACCACGACGGCCGCCCTGGTTCCACCGGCGTGCCCCTTCGGCCAGTGGCGGTGCAGGGACGGCGCGTGCATCGAGGCGTGGTGGAGGTGCAGCGGCGAGCGCAAGTGCGGCGACGGCAGCGACGACGAGGAGGCCGCGTGCAGCAGCAGTGGGTTTGCGTCGACGGGCAGAGGCTTTCCTGCACTGAGAATGAAAGAGTCATGATCATGACTAAAACTTTGGGTAAGGAAGGTTTCCTCGCCCAAATTTAGGTGAGGAGAGTTTCCTCACGCAAATTTGGGTCATAATACTATGGATGGAGCCATACAGGCAGCTGATACACCTTTTCTCGCCCAAATTTGGGTGATAAATATACCTCGCCCAAAATTTGGATCATGACTTTTTCATTCTCAGTGTGGGCGCCGTGGATCAGAAGACCAAGCAAGCTGGAGGCGGCCAAAGTTCGAGGCGCGTTGGAGCTCCACACTCTCAGACTGGTATTGACTTTTCTCTCTCCATTATTGGCTTTTTATCCTCTGCCTACGGAGTTTTTAAGCTGCAATAGTGTGCAGAATTTCCTGTGTAGCGTTGAACAATAATGTTCACTAGAAAGACTAAATTGTCACCAATAATTGACTATTTTTAAGTCAATTGAGTATTGACCCTTTGACAGTAGCAAACTGACTTAAAGTCAACATAACGAACAAAATATTACATATATACAGGGTGAGTTTTCTCAATGTGTCAATAATTTGCAGGCAGTTTGGGCATCCCTAGGGGACCATTTTTCACCAGTGGACTAGTGGGCGCAAACGTCTAGGTACGGAGATAATTGGTGTTTTGTAATTGGCCTTCGCGCCTGCGAGGTAGGCACCCGCCGCCACTGATGGTCGCAGGACCTCACGTGGGGTTGTCGCGGGTCTAGGAGGGGTGCTTCGAGTCTCGTAGGGCGTAGGGGTGCGGCGGACCTTGCAAATGTCTTTTGGGAGGGGTTCCCGCGGGTCTCAAGGGGCTGTCATGGTGGCCTCCGTTACAGTGGATCTCACGGCTGCCTTTGCGAGGGTGGCGTGGTTCCACAGATACTTCCGCGAGGTCAGTGGCACTCCCGCGAGGTCAGTGGCACTCCCGCGTGTACTGCTAGTCCCGCGACACCCCCTCGACAGGTTCTGCCACCCTCAGTGGCACCGGGTGCCTACCTCGTAGGCGCAAAATCCAATTACAAAACACCAATTATCTCCGTACCTAGACGTTTGCGCCCACTAGTTCATTGGTAGAAAATGATCCCCTTGGGGTGCCCAAACTACCAACAAATTATTGACACATTGAGAAAACTCACCCTGTATTGAGGAAATAGTACTTTTTATTGCTGTGTGAAATACTCTTTACCAAAAGGTAAAAAGTCAATAACAGTCTGAGAGTGCAGAGTCAGTGGCGGGTCCAGAGGCGGCCTTTGGGTAAGTTGCACTTTTCAGCCCCCCCCCCCCCCCCCCGCACTGAGCTCAAAAAGTTCTTGACTTTTGGCCGCCCGTGCCGGTCTTGTAGTGCAGCACACCCTGCCTTGCGCACGGCTGTCTGAACTGTACCCAGTATCTGACGTCACACTGTATACTTTGAATTGAAGCGAATCAGGAGGGCAGTTGTGGTGTGACTCAATTCACTGCTTTTCGGACAAAGGGACGTAAGCCCATTTCGGTACGCAGTGCCCTCGACCCGCCTGTCCGTGGGCGACGTGGTGACTGCGCGGATGACCCTCGAGGCGTCCAGCAAGACCGGCCTCTTCGTGAGCTTCTGCAACGCGTCCCTGTGCAACACGCTGGCGCTGTACGGCTCCAGCCCGGACGGACATCTCTGGTACCTCCCCGGCCTCGACTGCGGCTCGTGGGGCAGGAACTGCCGAGCGTGGGCACAAGAACCGGTAAAAAATGAAACATATTTAGACAAGAACACGGGATGCACTGGCTTTTACACTGATAAAAAGTCTTAAAATTGAGACAAAATTTACTAGAAGTTTCAGACCATTTAAATGGTCTTAAAATTCAGAACTGGAGAGTTGGTGGTCTAAAAATACAGACCTATGAAGATTGCAAACATAAAGCTCCGAGTCATGTGAAATACGCCATTGGAACCAGCTCATGCACTGCAACCCTAACTGTCTACTAAGTACAGTACACACTTACAAACGCATGCTTGGCCAAGAACACACTTACAAACGCATGCTTGGCCAAGAACACACTTGCAAATGCACGCTTGCAAGTACACACTTACAAACGCATGCTTGACGCCGTAGAACACCCGTCAAGCATGCGTTTGTAAGTGTGTACTTGCAAGCATGCATTTGTAAGTGTGTACTTGGCCAAGCATGCGTTTGTAAATGTGTACTTGCAAGCATGCATTTGTAAGTGTGTACTTAGTAGACAGTTAGGTTTGCAGTGCGTGTGCACTCACACCGGTGGTAAGTTTGCTTGCCACAGATTTGGCAAGCCATTTTGAATGCCAAATATTGGCAAGCTTGGCCTGGAAATACCACCCAGCTTCCCAAATTATGGCATTCAAAACTGCTTGACAAATCTGTGGCAAGCAAACTTACCACTGGCGTTACAGTGTAGAAGCGAGATAGGTTTATAGTGTAGAAGTACAAAAGAACGTTACACAGTGGACGTTAAAATGACGTCACATCCGTCACATCTTTAGTAATGTAGTACGTCATGGGGTCGTGCCCTTTAGGTGGTGCCGCCCGGCAGCCTCAACTTCGTCGTCCCTGGTCCGGTGACGCTGGTGTTTGAGAGGCGGCCCTCCTCGCTTCGGGTGTGGCTGCCGGACCACCCCGACAAGGCCGTGTCTGTGGCTGACGGCGGCGGCAGCGACCTGCTCAGGATCAGGCCGGATGTGTGGGTCTCCGACATGCCCGTCGACTTCGACTACGCCCGTGAGTCCTCCTTTCTCCAAGCGTGGAGTAGAATTGGCTCCACACAGTGGTCTAGAAGACCGGCGCAGGCTGCCAAGACTCTAGACGAGTTTTGAGCTCGTGTGTCACTTAACAGGACTTGATTCAAACATGAGAGCCCAACTACATATGATCCTCGTTTGGAGAGCGACTCATTGTCACACGTTCGGTTTGAGACCCCCAAAATTTTGTAACGATCTGGCAGAGCTGTAACTCTATTTGTATCCAACATCGTATCGCCAGGTTGAGAACCACCGTTGGTGGACATCTAAGCCTACTCGTTGTTTTTTAAAAGACGCAAAAGAAGGATAACGTGGTTTGATTTGAAAGCCTAGCATATATTGGGTAATTTATGTGATAGATTAGTGGGGCAAGGTTTTGAATGCGTCATTTTGAACAAGGAATCCGGTTTTTACGGTACAAAGGCCCTAGGTGAATTCCTAAATCAAATGTAAGCTATTTTCAAGAGTTTTTTTTTCTACAGGGTTTGAAGCCGAGGTCACCAAGGGTCTTTGAAGTAATGAAATTCGCCTGAAGAATCTGAACCGTGCATATTTCGGCCCCAAAATTTTGTTGCTCCAATTATACGTTTCAGAACTACCTTTTCCAAAAAAAAAAGAGGAAATCGTCATTGGTGATGTACCACGATCGGCCTCTGCGTCAGCTGAACGGGTACCTTACAGGTTGTCTTTGTTGTGATTTTGAAATGCACAACTCATGTCCAGGGTCGTCGTGAGGCCGCCGGGCACGTCCAGAAGGGCCAGGGGTCCGCTGCCGTCCTTTCCCTTCAACGAAATTGACAAAACGCATCAACTTAAATTTTGTGCCATTGTACATTAAGTTTTATACCATTGTACTGTACTTAAGTCGAATTAAATAGGAAAGCAATTCATACAAATCAACGTACATGAGAAAACTGGAGAGAACTGTTTGTACTTAAACAGCGTCTACGCTGTTAAAAAAGCCGTACATTTCAAGGAAAAAGGTACGGCTGACGGTACCTCACGGTGTACCGAACAACTGAACCAAAAAACCGTGCTTCACATAAGAGCCCATGTTATGAAAAACTGTAGTCCGTACCCCAAAAGCGGTACTGGCTGAGGTACGGTGGTACCAGGCAAATTGTCTACCAGGCTGTACCTGTACCTTTTCCCGTGGATTTTCTCTACAGTGTGCCTTGAACTCTCACACGTCCAAAAGAAACAGGATAGGTGTACGTCCGTTTGCAGAATGGGACCTATTTTCGTCATCAGTACCCTCTTAAACATGGTTAACTCGGTAAAAAGATGAAAACCACTGATTTTTTTTTGCGTTGCTTACGAAACAGGACTTTAAAGAGGTCTTGTTTCGTGAGCAAGGCAGAAAACTTTAAAGGACTTTTTAAAAAAGTGTTGTTTCACTCCTCTTTTCAACCATGAATAAAGATGAAGTAGGGCGAATATTTTTGTACGGATTTTGCGTGTCCTTGAGAACCTACTGTATATTCGTGTACCATGGATAGCCGCTTACAGCGGAGGACGCTCCGTTGGAGTGGAACCACACTGCAGCGACCCTGAGCGAGGCGGTGCACAGGAAGTTGAAGAAGACGACGGCGTGGCCCGCCAGCAAGGCCCACCACCACAGTGTAGCGGCCAGCAGCCCAGCACGCGCAGCCAGAGTCCCGCAGCCGTGAGAAGTGACCCCGTCAGCAGGCTGGGGCGCAAGTCCTTCCGAAATCAAGGTACACTGTTAAGGGGAGGTTTTGGTGAAAATATTGCCATTTTCCAAATGGATCCCACTCATGATATGTTCGGAATATAAAATCTTTCTTCGAGGAGACTAAAATTTGACTTTTGAAGGCACATCCCAGGCTCTGAACCCAGTGGAAGAGTATTCTTGACCCTATTTTGGCTGTATCCTAAAAAAATCCTCTTGCGCATACTATTTTGTAGTAAAAGGTTGACCATGACGACCGTGACACTTTTCACTTGTTTGATTCATCTTCAAAAGATTCCGGCATGCATAGCTAAAGCTTTTCATTATAATATTAATTGTAAGATTTTTAAGCTGAAAAGTCCCTAAAATTTGTCTATTTTGCACATTTTTGATCAATTGTAGTGAAATGCTTGGTTAGAAAGCTTGGGAATAAAAATGTTATTTACATTTTGAGTTATGCATGCCAACATCTTTTAATTAAAAATGAATCGAAGAAGTGAAAAAAGTCCAGGCTAATCTTTTACGACAAAATAGGCAGTATGCGAAAGATTTTTAAAGTTATAGCCTAAACAGGAGAAAAAGGCTCTGCGACTGGGTTCAGGGAATAGAATGTGCCTTCCCAATGAAAAATTTTAATAATTACTTGGTAAGACATCAAATTTTTAACTAATTTTCACAGTGGGGCCTATTGAGGAGAAAATGGCATTTTCACCAGAACCTCCCCTTAAAGGGTAATTTACACAACACAGCAATAAAAAGTACTATTTCCTCAATATATATGTAGGATTTTGTTCGTTAAATTGACATAAAGTCAATTTGCTATTGACAAAGAGTCAATACGCAATTGACTTAAAAAATAGTCAATAATTGATGACAATTTAGTCTTTATAGTGAACAATATTGTACATGGTAACAAAGGAAATACTAGATATTATTGCTGCTTAAAAAACCACGTAAGCAAAGGACAAAATGTCAATAATAGAGAGAAAAAAGTCAATACGCGTCTGAGAGTGTACGCTACGAGACCGCTACGCAGGGGACTAGGAAGCTAGGAGACCTGCCGTCAGCGTCCGAGCGGGTTACCAGTCCGCTTTAGATACATACGCACGAGACGGACTAGTGCGCTATAGGTACGCTTTCAGGAGGAACTGAGGCGCGAAGAGTGCGCGCGTCTATCGAAGGGACTAGGACGTTAGGGGCCGTCCATATAATACGTAACGCTTTATGATGCCATTTGCAATTTCACGCATTTAAGCATAGGTCACTTTCGTCGCTTTTGCGTTGTGTCACGCCGGGACGTATCCGAAGGGAACTCGGATTTATTTTATCGGAGTCGATTTATATCTCGCATCGCTTCGGCTTCCTCATTCCGGTTTCAAGAGGTTGAAGAGGCTTGCTCCCACTTAAATGATCCAGACGAGTGTGTGATTTCTGTCTTCCAGCTCGCTGCGTGTCGACCGTTCCTGGGTATCTTCATAATCCACCGAGGCCGAACGCCTGCAACGCGGCTGTTTGTCTCAACCTAATCTTTGGAAATTCTCTGTGCCCGTTGATTTCTTTCGCGTGCTGTGTACGAAAGTCTTAAGTCACGTCGCTCCATTCCGCAACGCCGTGTTGTCGTAGTCGAGTGTTCGTTCAAACATCGTGTCCTGGTTGACTTCTCATTTTGTTCTTCGTACTTCAGGGCCAAGACATCCTTGAATATCGAACCTGCCGGTCTGCGATGCAGTATTGAAGCGAGAACCGGAAGTGGGAGCTGCGAGTCATCAGGTGAGCCCAAGCCGAGCCAGTCCGCCGTCGGCTCGACCGGACAACCACACTGCAAAAAATCAGTGTCTGATACGGAGCATGCTACGGCGTTCCGTATACCCCCTGAAATGGTGATACGGACATCTGCCGTACCACTCTTCCGATAAGAGCCTGTGCTTAGTGTGGTACGAAAATTTAACGGTAAACGTACCGCTGATTTTAGACCGGAGGTTGCCGTTTCGGTTTTCCGTTTGTGAAATAGTTCGAAATGCTCTACGGACAGTGAGGAACGGTTGCTCCGTAACGCAAAGTATTCTCTGACGAAACGCATGAAACGGTCACTCCGTAGGGATACGGACTGGCCGTTACACGTTATACGTTACAGAAATGTGAGTTACGGAGCGCCCGTTTCTCACTGTCCGTAGAGCATTTTGGACATTTTCACTAACGGAAAACCGAAACGGCAACCTCCAGTCTGAAATAAGCGGTACATTTTCCGTTAAATTTCCGCACCACACGCTTTACAAAGCAGAGGCTCATATGGGAAGAGTGTTACGGCAGGTGTCCGTATCACCATTTCAGGGGGTGTACGGAACGCCGTAGCTGCTCCGTATCAGACACTGATTTTTTGCAGTGCATTCGTAACTTCCGTTTTCGTTCCTCCAGCCTTCGATCTCCAACGTTGGCGACGCAGTGCCGGAGCACCGTTCGCAGTCCGACGTGGACCGAGTTTCGAGCCGGTTCCGCCAAGGCGTGGCCTGCCGCAACCCACCGTCTTTTCTCGCAGTGTGAGGGACCCCGTCGTTGAAACAAGACAATCGGCGATCTTCACGAAAACAGATCTGAGAGTAAGTGACTCCGCATTTACAGTTTGCTTCTGTTCTCACGGTGTACTGTTAGATTCCATTGAAATGCTCTGCACACGCTCTAAACGTGACGGGGTGTTTCAGCCATAAGTAGGGTACAAAAAATTTTCATTGTAAGACCAAAGTCCCATATAACCACGTAATAAGATCTGGTCGTTAATTTGTCCTAGCCTTCCTTGACTACTTTATGCGGAACATCTGTCCGTTTTCTTCCGTAACCGTTTTCATGCCTACTCTCAGACTCGAATTGACTTTTTCTGGCCCGCCCTTCTATTCAAAAAATAGGGGGGGGGGTGCTATGCATTTGCCTTTGTGTCTGTGTGTTATTGTCGTTGTTGGCGTCTGTGTACAAGGAAGGAGTTGAGCTAGAGTAACCAGATTTGGAGGGTACTTCAGGAGTACCGTCCAAACGAATAATCCGGTGGTATGCAAATCCCGTCCGGGTCGCACAAGTGCTGCTGCAGGTGCATCATGGTTTATATGAGCGGGAGGGGGATTTCCGCCATTATTGGTGCTAGCAGGGCACATATACACAGTAAAAAAAGATTCGCTGTTTTGGTGGCCGTTCTATATCCAATCTCACCGAAACGGGTACCCCTACAAACCCGGCGACGGTCTGTCACCAAAACGGTGACCTGCGTCACCAGGTGGTGTTCCGCCAGAGAGGTTAGGATGACCACAACAACTGTTTTTGAGCTGTTTGTGCATATTTGTGCGTGCCCGCCGGCAACGTTACGCTTTGATGAGTCACGCGAATGATAACTGACAGCCCCTGACTTGTTTTGTGTCCTATTTCACATTAATACGACGATTAAAAGTCGCTGGCGGGAGGGTGACTGCAGTGCCGTTCTGGTGAGGTGGCTGCTCCGGAACGGACCGAGCGCCACCGAAACTAGACCGAGCGTCGCCGAAACGAACAGAGGGCCGCCAGAACAGTTTGAGGGTGTTGCTGTTCTTGTAATATTCTCGTTTTGGCGCCCAGACGTCACCGAATCGGCGAATCTTTTTTTACTGTGTAGGGGTATTTTTGGAATCGGGGCGACGAGACAAGATGAATGGACCTGGCCCCGACCCCATCGGCCGCTTTTACAAGGGCCAGATCAGGATCTTCAAAAAAGGGGGTCGACCGACTAAAAAAAATTATTGCAGATTTCGATTGGTCTCAGCAAGACCTTTTCAACGAGGGGTCGGAGAGGGGGTCCAGGAGCCCGACTTCGTCTCAGGATCTTGAAAAAGGGGGTCGACCGACTGAAAATTTTTACTTAAGTTTTCGATAGGTCTTGGCAAGACCTCTTCAACGAGGGGTCGGAAGGGAGGTGCAGGAGCCCGCCTTCATGAGTTATGGGAAAAAGTGCGACGGACTCGTTTTGCGCTCCTGCTGGGCCTCTATTGCAAGGAGTTGCAGTAGCATGGCAAATATGGGTATTTTCGGAATGAGGGCTAAGAGACAGATGAAATGGGCATATTCTAGGGACAGTTGGAGTAAAAAGTGTAAGGACTTTAGCATATTGTGAATAGAAGGGCGGGCCTAAGTCACGATGGTACATCGATAACTTTGCTTTACCCGCTCACGGTGTGTGTGATGCGAGCGGGCCGAAGGCCCGGGCCCTCGACTGGCCAAGTTGGGTCCGATGCGAGGGCCGAAGGCCCGAGGAAAGGCCGCCGGCAGGCCAAGCTGGGCCGGCCCCCTGTCGAACCGAGTTGCCGGCGCAGCGGAGCGGAAGGGCGGGCCCTAGCTTGTTCTCTCCATTATTGACCTCTTACACGTTGCTTACGTAGTTTTTTTCAGCAGCAACAATTGTTCACTATAAAGAGTGAATTGTCATCAATTATTGACTTTTATTCAGTCAATTGCGTTGTGTATATATATACACTTTGTCAGTGGCAAATTCACTATGAGTCAATACAACAAACAAAATCTTACTTAGATATTGAGGAAAAAGTGCTTTTTATTGCTGTGTGTAACTCTTCAACAAAAGATAAAAAGTCAATACCAGTCTGAGAGTGACGGACTTTGCGTATTTTGACACTGTAATGAACAAAACGACCGCACGTAGTTCCTGCATTGTTATCCTAAGTTTTGTAATGAACCCATTTCAAATGCCACCAACGCGATTATTAAAAGCAATCACTTTAGCTTTTTTGGTCACTGCCAATTGTGCGACACTTATCACATCAAAAAAATTAGTGCATTGTTACTAAGTAAAATGAAATCGGCATGACGAGTGCTGTCCAGGCCTTGTCATGCTCTACAAGTGCCGTCATACTTAAGACCTAACCTGTTGTTCTTTTCACCACAGTCTTCGTAACTTTCGATGTACTCACACTTTTTCTGGCAGTGTTGTAAACGCTAGAAACACCTTGCCCATCGATTTCTAGTGCATGCATGCCCCACACCTGGATTTGTATTTATTTTCCTCTGAAGGCTATATTTTCTTTGTAAGTGGTGACTAATTATTTCTATATTTCAGGTATTCCTCATTCCCAAACTCAAAATGGGTCACGACTGTCCAGTGTGCGGCAAGAAGAATGAGTCCGCGTCCAAGCTGACTGTGCACCTGCGGACCCACACGGGGGAGAAGCCTTTTGAGTGCACAGTTTGCACCAGAAAGTTCGCCCAAGGTGGCCACCTAAGAGCGCATCTCCGGTCCCACACAGGAGACAAGCCCTTTGAGTGCACGGTTTGCAACAGGAAGTTCATCGGTAGTGGTGACCTCAGAAAGCATCTCCGAAACCACACTGGGGACAAGCCTTTTGAGTGCACAGTTTGCAACAGAAAGTTCACCCAAGGTGGCGACCTCAGAGCGCATCTGCGGACCCACACAGGAGACAAGCCCTTTGAGTGCACGGTTTGCAACAGAAAGTTCACCACAGGTGGCAATCTCAGAGTGCATCTCCGGACCCACACAGGAGACAAGCCCTTTGAGTGCACGGTTTGCAACAAGAAGTTCGCCGAAAGTTGCAACCTCAGAGTGCATCTCCGGACCCACACAGGAGACAAGCCCTTTGAGTGCACGGTCTGCAACAAGAAGTTCACCATAAGTGGCAGCCTGAGAATGCATCTCCGGATCCACACAGGAGGCAAGCCTTTTGAGTGCACGGTTTGCAACAGGAAGTTTAGCCAAGGTGGCAGCCTCAGAAAGCATCTCCGGACCCACACAGGAGACAAGCCTTTTGAGTGCACGGTTTGCAACAAGAAGTTCATCGAAAGTTGCAACCTCAGAAAGCATCTGCGGATCCACACAGGAGACAAGCCCTTTGAGTGCACGGTCTGCAACAAGAAGTTCACCACAAGTGGCAGCCTGAGAATGCATCTCCGGATCCACACAGGCGACAAGCGCTTTGAGTGCACGGTTTGCAGCAAGAGGTTCAGGCAAAACTCTCATCTGAAAAAGCACCTGCGAACCCACACTGAAGGAAACGATTTGATCGTCGAGTTGGCAAATAGGAGTTAAGTCAAGATGACAGCAGTGTCAACTGCGGACTCTCGTTGAGGAAAAACGGCAGGCTGTATTTTTCCGGAAGACGATTACTCAGCGGCAGGCCTAAGTGTACCGGTTGAGACTGCTCATGAGGCGCACAACTTATATATTAAGTACCAATTTGTTCAAAGGAGGACACCAACTATCTCCGTGTTAATTTCTTGTCTGTTTACAAAATTATAGTGTTTTTTTTTTTCATTTGTAGGAGTTAAGTGGGAAGTCATTTAGAACAATATGACTCGGCTGTGTAGGTCTTCGATCCTCATTTGAAGATGATTATATTTCCAATTCGTATACATGACAATATTTGATTTTGACATTCCGTCTCTGAAATAAGACTCGTTTGTTTGAAGCACGCTTCCGTCGATCATTGGAAGATGGCATTGATTTAATCTTGTTAACATAACATAAGCGTTGTATCAATGTCTCTCAGCTGCACGTTTCACATATTTTCCATGTTTCTTGCCTTTGGTGGAGACTTTTTTGTACTGTTTGTACCTCTCTGTTGAATAAAGAAGTATTATTGACGTGTCCATTATTCAGATAAAGCTAAAGTAATATCTTGAGAGAAAGCCCATTTCTACACCGTCCCAAATCACATACTGTTTCATTTAAAAAATAAAAGAAACTCCGCACTGAAAAACCAAACGTGGTCCAGACCGCACCACTCACTGAAAACGTAATGGTCGGACACATGGCCAAATTATGGCGTGACTAAAAGTCACGCCAAAAATTTGCGTGACACGAAATTTACGCCGAAAAACGGCGTGACATGTGAGTCACGCCCTCATTTGGCGTGAATGACAACGCGTTTTATGAGACAAGTCACGCCAAAAAGCGGCAAGACAAGAAATTCACGCCAAAAATTGGCGTGAATTTATTGGCGTGAATTTTTCAGTCACGCCGATTTTTGGCGTGACTTTTCTGTCATGCCGTTTAATGGCGTGACACTTTATTCACGCCCCTGCAGCGGCACGAAGTCACGCCGATAGATTTTCAGTGCTGGTGTGGTCAGATGGGTGCCATTTTGACCGCATCAGTTGGTGTGGTCTGGACCACGTTTGGCCACGTTTGGTGCGGTCTAGAGCACGTTTAGTGTGGTCTAGGTCTAGAGCACGTTTAGTGTGGTCTAGACCGCATCAAACGCCCCAAACGTGGTCTAGACCACACCAACTGATGCGGTCAAAATGGCATACATTTGACCACACCAGTTGGTGCGGTCTAGACCACGTTTGATTTTTCAGTGCGGACGCCGAAAAAAGGTTCGCTGATTCATTGGGAACTCATTCACCAGAATATGAGGGGCATTCCATCCCAAATCGGCCACTTTTGTAGGTCACCATTTCGGATCATGACGAAAGTTTTTTTGTAGGTAGACCTTATCAAAAAAACATTCTGTGCAAAATCTCAGCCAGATCGGTCCAGTAGTTCCTGGGAAAAGCGCCCTCAAAGTTTTAGTCAAAACTTCATTTAGGTGGTTTGAGCAAATTCGCACTTTTTCACGTTTTGGCCGATAACTCCGTCACTATTCAAGCTACGATGATTCCCCGCACGGTTTCTGAAAGGGAAAACTGTGAGGATTCAGAAAATGTACTTGGATTTGAGATACGACTAGGTAAAGGTGGTGAAAAGTGCGAAAAATCACAGAAAATTTGTTTTTTTGGACCAATTTTTAGTGAGTTTTCCGGCCTATGCCCATATCGTGAAAATCCAAACCAAATAGCGGAAATTGTAGTCCATACCATGCCCAAACACGCTACGATCTCGGAATTGTTGGGTGTGGGTCTAGTTTCGGAGCTGCAGCGGCTTGAAAATTCGTAAAAATAGGTCAAATTCTGTTTTTGGCCAAAGTGCACGCGGGCAGTTTTTTTTTTAACAGGCTCCACGCGGCATGGGTAGCTTTGTTCAGATACCCCTTTTTGACCTTAGTTGAAGATTTAAGGTTCCCCATTTGAACAATGCAATCGATATTGTTCGAACAAGTGTCCTGGATCCACGAAAAACGAAAGCTGGGAACGCCTGCAGGGCTAGCCCGTATGCCGACCGGTCTTGCCTACCGCACAGGCGCTCGGGCCACTTCGGTCGGCCAGTGTCTTTCTCTCTCTCCCTCTCTCTACACCCCCCCCCCTTTTCCCTCTTCCCCCGCGGCTATCCCGTCCAGGTAAGGCAGGCCGTCGACTGTGTCCGAGACCAAGTCGCGGCTGGCTCTCCGTACACCGACTACAAAATTTTATTGCACCTCTCGATACGAGGGGGTATGCGCTCTCTGAACCTATGTACCGACTATTACGCTATTACGCTCTATTACGCCACAAATTAATCGGAATTTAGCTAAAATCGGCCTAAAACACACCAAAATTGATAAAATTTTGACAATTTCGGCTATTACGCTATTGCAGATAGAGTGAACCGACTATTACGCGAGTGCATACCCCCTCGTCTCGATAGGTCTCGTCAAGACCTTTTCAACGAGTGGTCGGAAGGGGGGTCCAGGAGTCCGACTTCAGCAGTTGCGTTCATCAGGATCTTGGAAAAAGAGGGTCAACCGACCGAAAAAAATGATAGCAGTTTTTGATGGCAGGGTCGACATGGGCCCCGTCCCGATTGAGCCCCGGTGACCTGAGCCCCGGACAGAGCCTCGGCCGAGCCCCGACTCGAGCCTTGACTCCAGACCCGACTGAGCCCCGATGGCCAGAGCCCCGATCTGAGCCCCATTTAAGCCCCACATGAGCCCCGCGCCAAAAAAATTGCAAAATGACGCAAAATCGCCACTAAAAAAGTTCAAAAATAGAAGTTTTGTTGCGTGGGGCTCAAATGGGCCTCAGGTCGGGGCTCAAACCGGGCTCAGATCGGGGCTCTGGCCATCGGGGCTCAGTCGGGGCTCGAGTCAGGGCTCAAGTCGGGCTCAAACGGGGCTCTGACCGGGGCTCAGATCATCGGGGCTCAATCGGGATGGGGCTCATGTCGACCCTGCCTTTTTGATACGTACCAAAAGTACGGGATTGCCGGGCAAAAAAGTACGGGATTCCCTGTAAAGAAAGTACGGTGTTGCCTGTAAAAAAAAGGTACGGTATTGCCTGTTAAAAAAAGTACGGTGAAGTCTGAATCAGTACAGGATTTACCGTGATCTTTTCTCGCAGTGTACCCCCTGCAGACGTTCCCAGCTTTCGTTTTTCGTGGATCCAGGACACTTGTTCGAACAATATCGATTGCATTGTTCAAATGGGGAACCTTAAATCTTCAACTAAGGTCAAAAAGGGGTATCTGAACAAAGCTACCCATGCCGCGTGGAGCCTGTTCAATAAAAAACACTGCCCGCGTGCACTTTGGCCAAAAACAGAATTTGACCTATTTTTACGAATTTTCAAGTCGCTGCAGCTCCGAAACTAGACCCACACCCAACAATTCCGAGATCGTAGCGTGTTTGGGCATGGTATGGACTACAATTTCCGCTATTCGGTTTGGATTTTCACGATATAGGCATAGGCCGAAAATCTCACTGAAAATTGGTCCAAAAAAAACAGTTTTCTGCGATTTTTCACTTTTTTCACCACCTTTACCTAGTCGTATCTCAAATCCAAGTACATTTTCTGAATCCTCACAGTATTCCCTTTCAGAAACCGTTCCGGGAATCATCGTAGCTTGAATAGTGACGGAGTTATCGGCCAAAACGTGAAAAAGTGCGAATTTGCTCAAACCACCTAAATGAAGTTTTGACTAAAACTTTGAGGGCGCTTATCTCAGAAACTACTGGACCGATCTGGCTGAGATTTTGCACAGAATGTTTTTTTGATAAGGTCTACCCACAAAAAAATTTTCATCGTGATCCGAAATGGTGACCTACAAAAGTGGCCGATTTGGGATGGAATGCCCCATGACCGAATATGACCGTTTGGTTGCAGACAACTTGCTACAGAAACCGAATGAATGTTGGATGTGAATTCTTAAGTCAGAGATAGGCCAATTTTAGGTGGTTTTCACTAAAAGCATTGATTTTGAGTTCGTCAAGAGTCTTTGTACCAACAAAATCGGATTCCTGGTTCAAAATCACGCCTAGTAAACTTTGAATCGACGCGATCTGTGACAGGTCTTCACACTTTTCGCAAATCTACCTCAACTGAATACCTTGTGTAGTGGCAAAGTTTTAGAAGGCTTGCCTTTTCCAAATTACTGGAGGTACAGCGGTGAAACTTCACACCTGCTCCGACATTGCTTGGAACAATATTTTGTCGGCGGAGGCGGAGATGGTCACGCGAAAGGTATAATCCGATCTAAAACCACCCAGAAATTACGGTTTTTGAATTTTTTCAGCGCCACTGCTTTTCACGCGGCGTGCTTAAACTTTTTTATCTCGGAATATGAGAGTTCGGTCCTTTATCTATACAATCCACGCATCGGATTGTCGAGAATCGATGTTGAACACCAAGACCCCAACCCCAAGGAAAGTAAAAACCGCTACCAAAACTGGGAAACAGTCATAACATCTTTTTGGGTTATCCTATCAACAAACTGGTGTCGGATTCACGTTCCTCGCGTGATTTTACATAAAATGCTATATTTTCAGCTCAATCGAGTGCACACTAATTGTACAATTTTGTACGTGGCGATGCATACTTTTAAACCTGCGTACCGTCATGCCCAAAATTGCGTGTGAATTTATGCATCTTTACGCACGATAATATGCAAATTTCGGCAAATTCCACGTATGCTCAAAATCTTACAAGTTGCGCGTACTAAATTCTACCCAAACATTTAGTGTGTCAGAAAGGTTTTTTTTCAAATTTGGTCAAAAATGTGAAAACTTGTCAGAGAAAAAGAAAATTACCGATTTAATCTGAACCGTGCATATTTCGGCACAAAACATTTGCGGCCTTTGTAAGACTCACAAGGACTACCTTTGGCCTAATAATAGAGGAAATCGTAATCGGTCGTGTTCCACGATCAAACTTCTTAAAAATAAAATAAAAAGTCTCTGAATACTCCAGGAGGATCCGGTAGTATTCTTTGTGCGGTCCAAATTGGACGAAGCCACGCAGAAAGCTTCTGTGTCCCCCCGTTCACTGCAAATCCGGTGGTAAGTTTACTTGCCACAAATTTGGCAAGCCCCGCGTTTTGAATGCCAAAATTTGGCAAGCTTGGCCCGGAAACACCTCCAAGCTTGCCAAAATTTGGCAAGCTTCTGAAGATTTCCGATTTAAGCTTGCCAAAGTTTAGCATTCAAAACGGCTGTGGCAAGTAAACTTACCACCGTATTTGCAGTGTTGTGGGCTCTCAAAGTCAAGGGTGCTGAAGCGCAAAATAAACCTTTTATAGAACTTTGTACTAGAACCTCCTGTTCGGACGTCAACTTTAGTAATGGTTACGTCGATGGTTAGTAATACTACAGGCAAGCATCGAGCACTTTGTTAAAATACGAACTTTTTGCTCCAATAACAATCTCAAAAAGATTGTGTTTTAGCATCAAATAAGTACGGGTCTGAAGCACGTTTAAAAGCCCTGCAAAATGGGACTCCGCGCACAATAAGAGCCAAAGTTTTAAACTTTCTTTCGAGTGACACTAAAAATTTCGTCTCGTTACGCAGCATTTATCTGTGTACGAAATACAAACTTACCCGTCAGTACTCGGTACAGACATAGGTTATCTGAACGGCCAAATGCATCTGAAAGCATAAAATTGCTCGCACGAAATGGATCTCTAGCTTTCATATTCAGCTTTTAAACAACTCAAGGTACATAATCTAAGTAGAAATAATGTCAGTAGGTTGAAGTCCTGAAGGGTAGTTGTGCGCTTGAATGACGCTGCAGTTTTACCAGTGTAAAACCCTAGAATCAATGCCGAAAACATCTGACATCTCATCACAACTACAGTAGCCAGTCGTTTCCGGTTATATCTGACCGCAGAATTTGTTCTTCGCACTTCACGTCCAAGACGCCTCTGAACATCCAATGTGCCGGTCCGCGATCCAGCATTGAAGCGGAACCGAAAACCGGAAGTGGACGCTGCGAGTCATCAGGTGAGCCCTTGCCAAGCCAGTCCGACATCGGCGCGACCGGACCACCATTCATAACTTCCGTTTTCGTTCGTCCAGCCTTCTACCTCCAACGTTCGCGACGCTGTCCCGGAGCTCCGGTTGCAGTCCGACGTGGACCGAGTCTCAAGCCGGTTCCACCAAGGCGTGGCCAGCCGCAACCCACCGTCGTTTATCGCAGTGTGAGGGACCCCGTCGTTGAAACAAGACTATCGGCGATCTTCACGAAAACAGATCTGAGGGGTAAGTGATACCGTATCTACAGTTTGGTTCTGTTCTCACGGTCTGCTGTTGGAATCGATTAGACTGCTCTGCACACGGTCTAATCGTTACGAGGTGCTCCGAACGTATGTAGGGTACACATAATTTCCATTGTTGGAGGAAAGTCCCAAAGAAGCACGTTACAAAATTTGGTCCAAAATTTGTCCTATCCTTCCGTACCTGTCGAATACGTAACATCTTCCATATTTTCCGCAATTGTTTTCATGCGTTCACATGGAACAGATACGGAACTTAAGTACTTTGCCAAAGAAATGAACAAGAAGACCGCAGGTAGTTCCTGCATTGTTATCCCAAGTGTCGCAATGAACTCATTTCGAATGCCACAAATGCGCTACTTTAAAGCAATTTTACATAGCCTTTTTATCACTGCTATTGTGTGACACTTAGGTAACACATCCGGATAATGTGTGAATTGTTACGAAGTAAGATGAAACCGGCATGACGAGTGCCACGGTAGAAAAGTCCCCTTGGAATTCAAGAGTATTTTCTCAAATCCAAGGGAGTTGGATCGAAACCAAGGGATCCCCTTGAAATCGAGTGCTGATTCCTTAGAACTCCCTTGAAAATGACAAAACCAAGGGACTCCCTCGGATCTCGAGGCTTTACCTTGGAACGTGAACATAAAAGTGACGATAAGAGTTTCGGCATTGCTTGTTCTCACAATGAGTATTCACTGTTTCCGTAGCTTTTATTATTTTTCTTGCTTTGAAAAATGAACGGAATCAAATTTTTATTCCTCTATCAATTCCAATCTCTAATGGCAACAATTACGAAATAAAAAGCCGCGAGGTGTAGCGGTTGCATTACAAGCATTTTCCTTGAACTATTGCAGAATGCCAAGGAAGTCCCTTGGTGTTCCTCGCTCTCCTGGGATTCCAAGGAGACGTTTTTACCGTCTGCAGTGCAGGCCTTGTTATACTTTGTACAAGTCCCTTCACACTTAAGACAAACCTTGTTGTTCTTTTTAGCTAAGTTTTCGTTGTACTACTCACACTTTCCCTTACAATGTTTTAAACGTTATTTAAACCTTGGCCATCGATTTCTAGTGCATGCATGTCCCACATCTGGATTTGCATTCATTTTCCTCTGATGGCTATATTTTCTTTGTAAGTAGTGACCAATTATTTCTGTATTTCAGGGACTCCTCATTCCCAAACTCAAAATGGGTCACGACTGTCCAGTGTGCGGCAAGAAGAATGAGTCCGCGTCCAGGCTGACTGTGCACCTGCGGACCCACACGGGAGAGAAGCCTTTTGAGTGCACGGTCTGCAACAAGAAGTTCAGCCAACGTAACAACCTCAAAACGCACCTCGGGATCCACACAGGAGAGAAGCCCCTGGAGTGCACGGTTTGCAACAAGAAGTTCAGCCTAGGTAGCAGCCTCAGAAAGCATTTCCGGACCCACACAGGAGACAAGCCCTTTGAGTGCACGGTTTGCAACAAGAAGTTCACCGAAAGTGGCAGCCTCAGAGTGCATCTCCGGATCCACACAGGGGAAAGGCCCTTTGAGTGCACGGTTTGCAACAAGAAGTTCATCGAAAGTGGCAAGCTCAGAGTACACCTCCGGACCCACACAGGAGACAAGCCTTTTGAGTGCACGGTCTGCAATAAGAGGTTCTTCCATGGTGGCAATCTCAGAGTGCATCTCCGAACCCACACAGGAGACAAGCCTTTTGAGTGCACGGTCTGCAACAAGAAGTTCGTCCAAGGTAGTAACCTCAGAGTGCATCTCCGGACCCACACAGGGGACAAGCCCTTTGAGTGCATGGTTTGCAACAAGAAGTTCGCCGAAAGTGGCAGCGTCAGAGTGCATCTGCGGATTCACGCAGGAGACAAGCCCTTTGAGTGCACGGTCTGCAACAAGAAGTTCACCAGAAGTGACATCCTCAGAATGCATCTCCGGACCCACACAGGAGACAAGCCCTTTGAGTGCACGGTTTGCAACAAGAAGTTCATCCAAAGTGGCAACCTCAGAAAGCATCTCCGGACCCACACAGGAGACAAGCGCTTTGAGTGCACGGTTTGCAGCAAGAGGTTCAGGCAAAACTCCCATCTGAAAAAGCATCTGCGAACCCACACTGGAGGACACGATTTGAACATCCAGTTGGCAAATGGCAGTTAAGTCAAGATGGCAGCAGTCTCAACTGCGCACTCTCGTTGAGGAAAAACGGCAAGCTGTATTTTTCCGGAATACAAGTACTTAAGCGGCAGGCCTAAGTGTAACGGTTGAGACTGTTCGCGAGGCGCATAACTAAGATATTTAGTCCGAATTTGTTTAATGTTAGGAAAACTATCCGTGTCTTAATCTTTTGTCATTTACAAGCTTATAGTTTTTTTTTCTCATTGTAAGAATTTAAGTGGGAAGTCATTTAGAACAATAGGACTGGGCTCTGGAAGTCTTAGGCTCTCATTTGAAAATGATTTTATTTCCGATTCGAATACATGACAATATGTGAATTTGACTTTCCGTCTCTGAAATACGACTCGTTTGTTTTAAGCACGCATCCGTTGATCTTTGGATGATGGCATTGATTGATCCTGGTCAACGTTACATAAGCTTTCTCTCAATTTGACTCAGTTGCACGTTTACTGATGTTACTTGTATACACTACTGTTTTTGCCTCTATATTGAATAAAAAAGTATTATTGACGTGTCCATTTTTTAGATAAAGGTAATGTTATATCTTCAGAGCAAGCCCATTTCTACACCGTCCCAAAAAAAATAAAACTCAAGAAGCCCAAAAAACGGTTTTGCTGATCCATTATGAATTATTTGACCAAAATTAAGGTCAAAGTATCGTTTGAAGAGTTTAGGTCCAATTAGGACAAGCCCAAGGAGCAAGCCTCCGAGTTATTTCGTTTGGTTTTCTTGGGCTCTCGGAGTTAAGAGGACCGTAGCGCAAAACACAAGCTCAGACCTATATGGACATTTTTCTCTCTTTTGTGCAAACGTAAAATGCACTATTTCCTTCTTAACTATGCACAATTTTGATCGTTTTAGGGATATATTTGTCAATAGAGTATATAGACATTGAAAAGTGCATTGCAAATGACATTAAGTCCGGTTTAATGGACTATAAACATTATACAACGAACAAAATTGTGAATAACGAAAGAGAAAATAGTACATATTACGTTTGCACAAAAACCTTTATGGCAAAATATAAAAAGTCAATACGAGTCTGAGAGTGCAAACCATTTTAATTTTTTGTATTTCCCGGAAATTTGCTTTTTATTACTGTCAAGTTTAAATTTTAGCGGGTGGCACATCGACCACACAGGTACCACTGCCAATGGTTGGTAGCCACCGCTGAGCCACCCTCCTATCAAATATCCCATCAAATAAGTACGGATATGAGGCACGATTTAAAGCCCTGCAAAATAACATGGTGTCACTGCGCGCACGATTTGAGTCAAATTTTTAACTTCTTTTCGAATCAAACTAAAAATTTCGTCTTGATACGCACACATACAGCACTTATCTGTGTACGAAGTACACACATACTCGTCTGTACTCAGAACGGACAGGTCATCTGAACGGCCAAATGCATCTGAAAGCATAAAATTTCCCACGAAATGGATCTCTGGCTTCATATTTTGCTTTGAGACGGCTCAAGGTACTTGATCTCAGTAGTACTATCGTCGTTTGATTGCAGTTGGAAGAAGTTGTCACAGAAATGTCAACACGATGAAGAATTTTGTCCTCAACATCACATTGTTTTGAGCGAATGAATTTTTCGTACAAATTTCGTGCGAAGAACAGCACACAATATTTTATTTCAGAACAAGCGTGCAAATGTGAACGAAGAATTCCTTTGCGCAAAAACTGTGTTGTCTCGTACAACATTTGTACGAAAATATTTATGGCGCAGATATCATCCCTGACCTTGATTCGACATAATTATGTTAAACCTGATGAACTTTTAGAATTCCACGTTCAGTTGTCATCTGCCTGCACAGGTTAAAGTAAAGCGTAGTATGACGCCTTTCGTGAAGCGCACAGTCTGTATACCACAAACATAACTGTCTAATTAGTACACACTTACAAACGCATACTTGGCCAACCACGCACTTACAAACGCGTGCTGGGCAAGTGCGCACTCTCCAACGCATGCATGGCGACGTATAACTCCATGCACAGCATCTATGCTATAGGCATTTGTAGGTGTCTCCTTACCAAGCAGCCAGGTCTGTACTTGACTAAGTATGCATTAGTATGTGTGTACTTGCAAGCATGCATTTTTAACTATGTACCAAGTAGACAGTTAGGTTGCTAGTGTCCGCCCTACTTGAAGCGTACAAGAGCTCATGCGCTTCTTCCCTTCTATCTAAATGCACGGGAGATGTCGTGAAGCGTAGCTGTGCGCTTGAATGACGCGTGCAACTACGCTGTAGTCTTACCAGAGGGAAACCCTAGAATCAAATATTCACTGCCGAAAACGTCTGACATCTCATCACAACTGCAGTAGGCGGTCGTTTCCGGTTATTTCAGTCTTCTGATTTTGTTTTTCACACTTCAGGTCCAAGACGCCTCTTCTGAACATCCAATCTGCCGGTCCGCAAACCAGTATTGAAGCGGAACCGAAAATCGGAAGCGGACGCTGCGAGTCATCAGGTGAGCCCAAGCCAAGCCAATCCGAGATCGGCGCGACCGGACCATCATTCGTTACTTCCGGTTTTGATC
Organism: Thrips palmi; assembly: GCF_012932325.1. Lineage (NCBI taxonomy): Eukaryota > Metazoa > Arthropoda > Insecta > Thysanoptera > Thripidae > Thrips > Thrips palmi. The sequence continues at coordinate 8,578,163 of NW_023144630.1, read as the reverse complement.
CTTCAGCCTTCGATCTCCAACGTTGACGACGCAGTGCCGGAGCACCGTTCGCAGTCCGACGTGGACCGAGTAGCTAGCCGGTTCCGCCAAGGCGTGGTCTGAACACACCGTCGTTTCTCGCAGTGAGAGGGATCCGGTTGCTCAACCAGTGTGTCGGCGATCTTCACGTAAACAGAACTGAGGGGTAAGTGACACCGCATCTACAGTTTGTTTCTGTTCTCACGGTCTGCTGTAAGAGTTGAATAGAATTCTCTGCACTAGCTCAGACGTTGCAAGGTGTTTCGAGCATTTGTAGGGTTCAAATATTCATTGTTAGAGGAAAGTCCCAAACAAGTACGTAACTAAATCTGGTCAAAAATTTGTCCGAGCCTTCCGTACCTACCAAATACGGAACATCTGTATTTTACGGTATTTTTTTTCCGTAACCGTTTTTATGCGTTCACATGGACCAGGTACGGACCTTGCGTACTTTGACAAAGGAATGAACAAGATGATCACAGGAAGTTCCTCATTGTTATCTCAAATGCAGTAATGAACTCATTTCGAATGCCACGAATGCGATACTTGAATGCAATTATACATATTAGCGTTTTGATCACTTGCTTATTCTGTGACATCACGTCAGAAAATTCTGTGAATTGCAACGAAGTAAAATGAAACCGGCATGACGAGTGGACGTTCAAGACGTCCCCTTGGAAGTCAGGGTATTTTCTCTGATCCAAGGGAGTTGGAACGAAACCAAGGGATTCCTTTGAAATCAATGTCAACACTGTCACGAAAAGCTACGGAAAATTCTGTAAACAGCTTGTGGTAATTCTCCGTAGCCCCCTTATCAGTATTCTCCGTAGGCTCTAACAGTCCGTAGGACCGCACAGTTTTCTCCGTAGGACCTCACAGTGATCTCCGTAGGACTGTACAGTCTTCCAGGTCCTACGGAGAAGACTGTGCGGTCCTACGGAGAATACTGTACGCCCCTACGGAGAATACTGTAAGAGCCTACGGAGAATATTGATAATAGGGCTACGGAGAATCCTGGCAAAAAAATTAACAGAATTTTCCGTACATTTTTGCCACAGTGAATGCACTCTCTTGAGAATTAACTAACCAAAGGGACTCCCTCGGATTTCGAGGATTTCTTTTGGAATTTCGTGCTGGGGACGTAAACATAAAAGTGAGGTCAAGAGTTTCAGCCTCGCTTGTTTTCACATTTAGTTTTCACTATTTCGATAGCCTTATTTCCTTAGTTGCTTCGACTACTGAACGGTATCAAATTTTTATCCCGGAAATAATTCATCTCTCATTGCTAAAATTATGAAAGATCAAAGGCGCGAGGCGTCTCTCAGATTGTTAATGACTTTTTGTCCTTTGTTGAAGAGTATTTTACACAGCATTTCTTCGATATTTATGAAGGATTTTGTTCCTTATATTGACATAAAGTCAATTTGCTTTTGTCAAAGGGTCAATACGCAATTGACTTAGAAAATAGTCAATAATTGATGACAATAAAGTCTTTATAGAGAACAATATTGTACATGGTTACAAAGGAAATACTACATTTTATTGCTGCTTCAAAAACAACGTAAGCCAAGGACAAAATGTCAATTATGGAGAGAAAAAAATCAATACCAGTCTGAGCTATAGCGGTTACATACATTTCAAGCACCTTCCTTGGAAAATCACAAAATTCTAAGAGAGTCCCAAGGATTCACGCAAAGTTCGCTTATTTTCAAGAGGACTCCTTGGAATTAGTGCCAATTCCACGGGACTCTCTTTGTTTTGCTCGTTCATCTTATTGGGTTCTATAGGGACGTTTTAACGGTGTGGTGTTCAGGCTTCGTTGTACTTTCTACAAGTCTCGTCATACTTGCGACAAACCCTGTTGTTCTTTTTACCACAGTTTTCGGTACTTTCGTGGCACTCAGTCTCGTATTGACTTTTTATCTTTTGTAACAAGGTTTTTTGTGCGAACGTAATATTTAGCTGTGCACTATTTGGTTCATCGTACAATGTATTTGGTCCATGAAACTGACTTTTTGTCATTTGCAATGTACTTTTCCATTTCTAAGTGATCTATTGACAATTTTATCCTTGAAATGATCAAAATTGTGCATAGTTAAAAAGAAAATAGTACGTTTTACGTTTGCTCCAAAAACATGACAACCACTCGAGAAAAAAACCATATAGGTCTGAGTGTTACCACTCACAGTTCTTCTTCTATTTTTGTAAACGTTAGACAAACTGTGCACTGTAAAAATTATGTTGTGAATTTACGACGGATTATTTTACGAAGGTTTTTGGGAATGTCCAAAAGTGCACTGTAAATGTCTCTTTCCAACAGGAAGTTTTGTAAATCAACGGAAGTTCGTCGTTAATTTACGAAGGTTCTTTGTAAATTTACGAAGAAAATTCGTAAATGTACAAAGTCTGTTGTAAATTTACGAAGCCCTTCGTAAATTTACGACGGGCTACGTAAATCTACGACGGATCTTCGTAAATCTACGGCGGACCTTCGTAAATAAACGAAGGATCTGTTGGCAATTTTTTTGCCGAAGGATCCGTCGTTAATACCAGACGTATAATTACGAAGAATCTCTGTATATTAATGAAGGTTCTTTGTTTATAAACGAAGGTTCCCTGTAAATTTACGAAGTATCTTTGAAGATTTACGAAGGTGCTTCGTAAATTTCCATTGCGATTGTAAAATCGACAGAGATCGTTAATAAAATTAACGAAGGTTTTTGCAAATATACGAAGACTTTTGTAAATTAACGAAGGAACCGTTGGCAATTTTTTTGCCGAAGGATCCGTCGTTTTTTCCGGACATTAATTTTTACAGTGTGCCCATCGATTCCTGGTGCATGCATGTCCCACACGAGGACTTGCACTCATTTTCTTGTGAAGGCTTTATTAACTTTGTAAGTGATGACCAATAATTTCTGTCTTTCAGGGACTTCCCATTCCCAAACTCAAAATGGGTCACGACTGTCCAGTGTGCGGCAAGAAGAATGAGTCCGTGTCCAAGCTGACTGTGCACCTGCGGACCCACACGGGAGAGAAGCCTTTTGAGTGCACGGTTTGCAACAAGAAGTTTAGCCATCGTTGCAACCTCAAAACGCACCTCGGGATCCACACAGGAGAGAAGCCCTTGGAGTGCACGGTTTGCAACAAGAAATTCAGCCAAGGTAGCAGCCTCAGAAAGCATTTCCGGACCCACACAGGGGACAAGCCTTTTGAGTGCACGGTGTGCAACAAGAAGTTCACCGCAAGTGGCAGCCTCAGAGTGCATCTCCGGACCCACACTGGGGACAAGCCCTTTGAGTGCACGGTCTGCAACAAGAAGTTCAACCAAGGTGGCGGCCTCAGAGTGCATCTCCGGACCCACACAGGGGAGAAGCCCTTTGAGTGCACGGTCTGCAACAAGAAGTTCAACCAAGGTGGCGACCTCAGAGTGCATCTCCGGACCCACACAGGGGACAAGCCCTTTGAGTGCACGGTTTGCAACAAGAAGTTCGCCGAAAGTGGCAGCCTCAGAGTGCATCTCCGGACCCACACAGGAGACAAGCCCTTTGAGTGCACGGTTTGCAACAAGAAGTTCACCAGAAGTGGCAAGCTCAGAGTACACCTCCGGACCCACACAGGGGACAAGCCCTTTGAGTGCACGGTTTGCAACAAGAAGTTCAGGCAAAACTCTCATCTGAAAACGCACCTGCGAACCCACACTGAAGGAAACGATTTGAACATCGAGTTGGCAAATAGGAGTTAAGTCAAGATGACAGCAGTGTCAACTGCGGACTCTCTTTGAGGAAAAACGGCAGGCTGTATTTATCCGGAAGACGATTTCTAAGCGCCAGGCCTAAGTGTACCAGACTGCTCATGAGGCGCACAACTTATATTTTAAGTCCCAATTTGTTCAAAGTAGGACACCATCTCCGTGTTAATTTTTTGTCTTTTTACAATTTTATAGTTTTTTTTTTCATTTGTAGGAGTTAAGTGGGAAGTCAGAACAATATGACTCGGCTCTGTAGTCTTAGATCCTCATTTAAAAATGATTATATTTCAAATTCGTATACATGACAATATTTGATTTTGACATTCCGTCTCTGAAATGAGACTCGTTTGTTTGAAGCAGGCTTCCGTCGATCATTGGAAGATGGCATTGATTTAATCTTGTTAACATAACATTAGCGTTGTATCAATGTCTCTCAGTTGCACGTTTTACATATTTTACATGTTTCTTGCCTTTGGTGGAGACTTTTTTGAACTGTTTGCACCTCTCTGTTTAATAAAGAAGTATTATTGACGTGTCCATTATTCAGATAAAGCTAAAGTAATATCTTGAGAGAAAGCCCATTTCTACACCGTCCCAAATCACATACTGTTTCATTTAAAAAATAAAAGAAACTCCGGACGCCGAAAAAAGGTTCGCTGATTCATTGGGAACTCATTCACCACAATATGACCGTTTGGTTGCAGACAACTACTGTTACAGAAACCGAATGAATGTTGGATGTGAATTCTGAAGTCAGAAATAGGCCATTTTTAGGTGGTTTACACGAAAAGCATTGATTTTGAGTTCATCAAGAGTCTTTGTACCAACAAAATCGGATTCCTGGTTCCAAATTACGCCCAGAAAACTTTGAATCGACGCGATCTGTGACAGGTCTTCACACTTATCGCAAATCTACCTAAAGTGAATACTTTGTGTAGTGGCAAAGTTTTAGAAGGCTAGCCTTTGTCGAACTCCTAGAGGTACAGCGGTGAAACAGGCGTATAACTTATATATTAAGTTCCACTTTGTTCAAAGAAGAATACTAACTATCTCCGTGTTAATTTTTTGTCTTTTTACAATATTATAGTTTGTTTCTTTTCATTTGTAGTAGTTAAGTGGGAAGTCATTTAGAACTATATGACTCGGCTGTGTAGAGGTCTTAGATCCTCATTTCAAGATGATTATATTTCCAATTCGTATACATGACAATATTTGATTTTGACATTCCGTCTCTGAAATAAGATTCGTTTGTTTTAAGCACGCTTCCGCTGATGATTGGAAGAGGGCATTGATTGAAACCTGTCACCGTTACTCAAGCGTTGTATCGATTGGCAAACAGTGGAGACTTCTTTGTACTGTTTGTACCTTTCTATTGAATAAAGAAGTATTATTGACGTGTCTATTTTTCAGTTAAACATCTTGATAGCAAGCCCATTTCTGCACCGTTCCAAACCAAATACTGTTCAATAAAAAGAAAACTCCAGAAGCCGAAAAAAAGTTCGCTGATCCCTTTTTGGCGAGCGATAGCGAGCCCATGCCGTGTTTGGGGGTACCAAAAAGTGACTGGTCGTGCGTCTGTCTGTCTGTCTGTCTGTAACTCACTCACGTTTCTCAGCAACTACCGCACAAATAGTTTCAAAATTTCGCACCGGAAGGCTCCTAAATCTCCCCCAGGGGGAGTTTATCTTATTATCACGATTACTATTGTTTGAAATATTCAAAACATCTTTTTGAATTAGGTTCTTAGCGTGGTTAGGTTGGCAGTGGTTGGCGGCTCGTAGCAATTTTTCATACTTGCGGCCGCGACTCTCAAATACGGGACCTAGCAAAACATTGGCAAATAAAACAAACTAAAGAGCAGAAGGGCTTAGAAGTGAGTACGGTCATAGTTTTTTGATATTTTAGAATGATTGAAACCCCTCCGGAGTGTCAACTCAGTGAAATACGGAAAATGAAAGTGACAATTATTACGCGTTTCGTCCATCCGTCCGCCCCCTCCCCTCCCCCGCTACACCGCTACAGAGGAAATGTTTTGGTCAGTGGAGTGTGTTTGATAATTGCAAGAATGATTTGGTCTTTTTAACCTTTGTGAGTGTATTTCCATTTTTATTCAGACACTATACTTTTTAGTTGTTTGCTTTGCTCAAATAACAGTTAGAAAATAAATTAATACATTCTATAAGTACACTCTGGACACGAATGTTGCGAAAATAAATAGTCTTTGCTGACTCTTGGCACAGACTCTGGGAAAAGGCTTCATTGCAATGCTGTAAGTTTACTATAGTACTAACCTTAAAGATAACCATACGGTGAGTGAGTGTAGCGCATACAAGGTTTGACATTGACATCTGATTCAATGAGACGATTCAGTGACTTGATCATATGATTTCATGAGACGATTCTTTTAACTTCATCATACATTGTCTGCGACAACTGGTAATTTGTGTCGGTCATGGTTTTAGTTGGCTCTCTTTTTAATTTACTTAGAATGTTAGGTAAATACTTATGCTATACTGTTTCAAAGATTAAATATCACATCATGACTATCATTATGAATAAGATTAACTTGCATTTAGCAAAAAGTGGGCTCGACATCGGATTCTATGGAACGATTCAGTGGGTCTGATAGAAGGTCTTCTCCATAAAGTAGTTGCAATCAGCCTGCCTGTAAATGTGTCTCTTTTTAATTAATTCAGATATAATCAATATAGTTTCATCCGCTAGTTTAAAATAAAAGGAAGCATCCGCTAGTTTAAAATAAAAGGAAGATAAAAGGTGTGTTGATTTTGTAATTCTCTTGTAGATTTTCAGGATGGAAATAGATAAAACTGGTAGATTCAATTTTCACGTGTATTCCATAGAGCAGGAGCACATCGAGACAAATGAAGGTTCACTGGGGATCAAATGAGCGGGAACGTTCAAATGCTCCCTTTTTTGTAAGGCATGGCGTTTAATGCTGAAAGAAGTTAAATGTTGCAAAGATGCCTAGAAGGCATTTGTGCGCATCGAAGCACGCATAGAAGTTGCTGCAGAGTGTTAAGATTGCCTCATGAAACTTTGGCCTTAATGAAAGTAGGATCCCCAGCGATAGCGCCTGCTGGGTAGGCAACAAGCAGTACACAAACGTCCATAACCTCGAACTGCATAGCTTTTATTTGTTTCACGAGATGAAGTCCTAAAATTTTCAATGAATCCATGTTCCTGTGAGGCACGAATGCCAATAAATTCGTGGCGAGTCATAACCTCCGTTTAAATGGTAGATATATGGTAGAAAAGAAGTCGAAATTCAAGCTTCCCGCGAGATTGATCCCCAGTGAGTAAAGAACGTTCCGGGTCCCATCACGAGGGGTCGGCAACTCACATATTACTTCGTACGCGGTGGATATATTACCCGTATATTACCTTATATTACTTGCATATTACCACAATTTCGACTCTATAATACCCCTATATTACTGTATATTCCTTTGTATTACTTTATATTACACATGTATTACCCATATTACTGGTAATATACGTATACTCCCTCGTACACGGCCAAGGGAAGTTGCCGACCCCTCGTCCCATCACCGCTAGTGACTTCCCAGATCGCATCTGCTCCTGCTCTATTGGCTTGGCAGTACAGGAGTGAACAGGAAATTTCAGAAACGACAAACGCAGTAGTAGACAAAAGACAAACGACATAAAACAATAGAATGACGATATGACAAATGTTTCTGTACCTAAATATGACAAACTAATACAAAAGGCTTTATAGGTATTACTAATGACATTGCGTATTCATAAGTTTAACAACAAGGAGATATCGAATGGTAATTGAGGCATTTGTGAATCGTATTAAGCAATTCAATGCTGGCAGTTGAATGTTACTTGACTGAGTAACAGGGTCAGGGTTCATGGTACGACACCGTGAACAGGAAACACTCTTAGAAATTGCGTTCATGTTAACAACAGCAGACCCATACTTATTCAACTAGAATTACATGATTTAGGGCCAAAATTTCCACGGTGAGTCATTGACTCCTACAGTATTTGGTGTGCTGATCACGAAAATGACTTCCAATTTCATCCCAGACCTTTACTTTTCCCAAAATTTACCAATTTTGGACCAAAATTTTCAAGTCAAGTTTTACATAGTTTCCTGCAGTTTTTGGTGTGCTGATCACGAAAATGACTTCCAATTTCATCCCAGACCTTTACTTTTCCCAAAATTTACCAATTTTGGACCAAAATTTTCAAGTCAAGTTTTACATAGTTTCCTGCAGTTTTTGGTGTGCTGATCACGAAAATGACTTCCAATTTCATCCCAGACCTTTACTTTTCCCAAAATTTACCAATTTTGGACCAAAATTTTCAAGTCAAGTTTTACATAGTTTCCTGCAGTTTTTGGTGTGCTGATCACGAAAATGACTTCCAATTTCATCCCAGACCTTTACTTTTCCCAAAATTTACCAATTTCGGACCAAAATTATCAAGTCGAGTTTTATGTAGTTTCCTGCAGTTTTTGGTGTGCTGATCACGAAAATGACTTCCAATTTCATCCCAGACCTTTACTTTTCCCAAAATTTACCAATTTCGGACCAAAATTTTCAAGTCGAGTTTTATGTAGTTTCCTGCAGTTTTTGGTGTGCTGATCACGAAAATGACTTCCAATTTCATCCCAGACCTTTACTTTTCCCCAAAATTTACCAATTTTGGACCAAAATTTTTAAGTCGAGTTTTACATAGTTTCCTGCAGTTTTTGGTGTGCTGATCACGAAAATGACTTCCAATTTCATCCCAGACCTTTACTTTTCCCCAAAATTTACCAATTTTGGACCAAAATGTCAATGTTTAGTTTCCTATTGTTTCTTGCAGTTTTCAGTAGGATAATCACGAAAATGACATTAAGTCCGGCCCTTTTGTTATGGAAGACCCCGTATTGGCCTTATTTTGCACATATTCTTCACCATCTCCTATAAGAATGTGTTCAGACGCATCGCTCGCCTACTACGCGCCCAAACTAAACGGCGCGTACCCCTAGTGAATTATTTGATCAAAATTAGGTCCAAAGTATCGTTTGAAGAGTTTAGGTCCAATTTGGACAAGCCCAAGGAGCAAGCCTTCGGGTTATTTCGTTTGGTTCTCGTGGGCTCTCGGAGTTAGTAGGGCCGTAGCGCAAAATAAACCTTTTTCGATCATTTTTCGAATTTCCCGGCGATTTGATTTCAATTTACCGGTAAGTCTAAACTTTGACGGGTGGCACAACGACCACATCGGTACCACTACTACTGGTTCGTAGTAGCCACCGCTGAGCCATCCTCCATTTCCCCTTTAACACAAAGCTTTTTTATTCTGCACACTCCGACACATTAACTACATTGACGTAGTGACGCCTAGGATTTCTTGAAATCGTACACGAAAAAAATACTTCGTCGGTCAAACCAAATTTTGGTTAGCGCAACACTGTCAGAAAATTCCGAAAAAAATTGGAAAAATCATGGAGTTTTTCCGAAACTTCTGCATGGAGCTCTCCATAAATGCAAATTCTGGGCTTTCTCCGAAAAATTTCGGAATTTTGAACAAAAATGCATGCTTTACTATCACAAAAACACGAAAAAAAGGTTTGCAACCAGTTTAAAATTGAGGGAAAGGTAAACCCCTACTTCTTGAGCTTAGTTTTCATAATATTAAGGGAGAGCTACAGGATATAAGTCAAATGAGATTGTCCCTTCTTTGACCATTTCAGACCAAAAAATGCTTCGGCGAAGTCCTCTTTAATATATCTGAGAAAAGACTTGCATTTTACCTCCCATCTGGACCCAAGGAGTGCTCCGAAGAACATCTGTATAAGCCCAGAGAAAATCTCTCCGAAAAAAAATGGAAAATGAATGGAGTCTCCATGAACGTGATTATAGGGTTTTTCTCCATAAAATTTCGGAGCTAATTTCTAACAGTGAACCGATGCTTCGGTTGGTTTTGGCCCAACTAAGATGTTTCGTACCAGTAACGAAAATCTCGTCAGAAGAGCAGAAAAGTTTGTTTCCTCAACGAATCCATCGTTGCAGCAGCAAATTGGATCGTTACAGTAGCCGACTCTTAATTCGGTCGTGCCATCCGACGAATTCACTGCTGCAACGAGCTTTCCGCTCTTCTAACAAATTTTTCTCTCTCCGACCGCAATTTTCGTGACCGGAACAAAAAATCTGTTAGTTGGGCCAAAACCAACCGAAACATCGGTTGCACCAACTAATTTTGTTTTCGTGTATTTCGTTTTAAAGTAGGAAAACAAACTCCCCGCCATTCTCTCGCATTGTACAGACTCATAAGTTTTTCATTTTCAAAGTTAACTGGGAACTCATTTAGCACAATATGAATGGACATAAGACAGTTTACTGTATGGTTGCAGACAACTGTTACAGAAAGGGAGTGAATGTTGGTTGTAGACTCTCAGTCTCGCAATGACAATTTATCTCTTGCCAAAATATTTTTTGTGCAAACGTGGTATGAACTTTTTTCTCTAATACACTATTTTTGTATATTGTATTTAGTCCATTAAACATGACTTTTTGTTATTTGCGATGTACTTCCCAATTTCGACATGAACTACTGACAATTTTATCTGTGAAACGATCAAAATTGTGAACAGTTAAAGAGAAAATAATACATTTTACGTTTGATCAAAAAACTTCATAAGCGAGTGAGAAAAAAGTCCATATAGGTCTGAGAGTGTATGAGTGTTACCACCACTTGCAAAAGAAAGCGACCTCCCGGCCGGGCCCGGCGCTACCCCGCACTCAGGTAGCTGCTGGAGATCCCATAGCCGCCTGGACGTGGGGTAGTGCCGGGCCCGGCCAGAAGGTCGCTCTCTTTAGCAAGTGGTAGGATCATAGTTATGCACTGGACCTTAGTTACTTAAATGTTGTTGGCTTGCCGTTGGACCCGGTCGACTGGAGCAGTGTCGTGCGCATAAGGGGGGGGGGGGTCAGGTCAGGGGCCTGTGAGCCAGCGCAAAATGCACCGGTGGCAAAACCGGTGCAGGGACGGCGGCGCACGGCAAAAGCTGCCCGTGGAAAACAGCATCGGTCCATTCGGCCAAGCAAACGCCGCACTCGTTGCCTCCTCTGCGTATCACACAACAGCATCAATGAGACCGGGAAAGGGTTCTCGGTACACACTTTGTTCCGAACGCAGCTCGCCCACTTACACTGTAAAAAAAATTCTGAAATTTCAGTACAATTTGTTCAGACTTTGCAGTCTGAATCGGTAATTCAGAAAGTTGCTTTGAATTTTCAGACTAGGAACTCTGAAATTTGAGATCACACCGGTTAGTCTGAATTTTAAGCAGAAGGTCTAAAAATTTTGATAAAGTTTTCAGACTTGTCATCCGGAAACCTGTTTTCATAATTTTGGTATGAAAATTTTGACAGATTGTTTACTAATCAAGTCTAGGCGTAAGGCGTTGTATAAATGTATCGGAAATAATAATGTACACCCGTGCTTCACGCAGATTCGTCTGTGTACGGTAGAATAACGGTAAGAGTTGTCCGACTTGCATTCTGGACTTGCCGATAGGCGCTGGTATCCTCTGAAGAGAGTCACGCGGCACGGCTTCCCCCGCCGCCAGGCAGCGCCCTTAGCGCAGTGGTACCGAGCTCGTCTCGTAACCAAAAAGTCCCGGTTCGAACCCGGGCCGAAGCGAACAAGTGAAAAAGAGGTACCGTCACACAATGGTGGTTCATATCGTTCTCTTGTTGATTTCTTTCTCTTTGATTTATAGATGGCACTTATTTAATATTTCAGAGTAGCAGTCTGAAAATGTTTTTCAGACAAGTAGTCTGAATTTGGAATTCAGACAGAATGGTCTGAATAATTACTCTGAATTTTCAGACCACTAGTCTGTTTAAAAACTTCAGACTAAAATTATGAAATTTCAGTAATACTTTTTTTACAGTGTACCTTCGCGATGTGCGACCTGAATTCTGGTCGACACACCGCCAACCGAGCCGCCGACAGCCTCCCCGATGGCGCAGCCGCCCGCCGGCAGAACTTGGCGGTTGTGTCGCTGTAGTTAGGTAAAGAAATCAGGCTCTGCTCTGTGGTGAGAGGGAACGGTATCTGAGAACCAGAGCGGGCACGTTCGAAACTTGAATGCGTCCTTCCAGCCTCCTCTACAGTTCGCAGATGTGAACCAACTTCGGGCGCAGCCAACGGCGGTGCTCGGCTTGCTGGCGGGGCCAGCTTTCATGTTCTTTCTTTCCTTCTCGCCGCGAACCGAACACCCAGGGTTGCAAGCGACTCACTATTGTCACTATTTTTCACTATTTCCAAAGTGCCCTCACTATTTCCACTACACTCTCATTCCAGGAACGTGACATCACGTTGAAACGAACGTGACAAAATGTCACGTTCGTTTGAGCATTGTGTCACATTCGTTTGGGTGTGAATTGGCCAAAAATCAGCTTGTTCACATTCAAACGAACGTGACACAATGCTCAAACGAACGTGACACTTTGTCACGTTCGTTTCAACGTGATGTCACGTTCCTGGAATGAGAGTGTATTCTGGAAATTTTGTCACTTTTGTCACTTTTTTGGAGCTCGCGGAGGGTATCATGTCCATTTTACTTCGTTATAAGCGTAAATTTGCCTTTGGTTCAAAACACTGTTCAAATCACCCGCCGCCGGTTTCGTGAAGTCTATCGAGGTATCGAACCGCGCGGCAGCGCTGTGTCGGAAGGCGGTGACTGTTGTCGAGGGGTCCTATGCAAATCATCTTATCTGGGCGTTCGCCCCAAGAGAATCTTATCCTTAAGGCAGGCGTATTTCACTCAGTTCGATCGTTCTGGACGGACACGAGAGTAAGCGGAATACATTTCTACTTGCACTTTTAGTTGTTTAGATCTTTCATCTTAGGGTTTAAGTGAATTCTATCACAAATCATATTGATTTGCAGCCAAATCAAATGACAAATGAGTAAAATTTGTCTGCGTTTAAGATAATATTCTCTTGGGGGGAACGCCCAGATAAGATCTTTTGAATATGACCCCGCGTTGTGGTTGTGTACCGTCGCGCGGTCAGGCGAGTGAATTAGGAGGCGGCCGGCTTCTATTGCGGGCGAGATAGACCAGTCTATCTTATCAGATTTATTTGTATTTTTTGAGAATTTGGCTCAGTTTTATATTTTAAGTAGAGATGTATCCTAACACCGTTTTGTTTTTAAAGCTTTTGCTTTCATGCTTCTCTTTTTGTTCTTTCGAGTTTAAAAGTTCCCGTTAACTTTACAGAACCATTCCATTGCCTCTTTTTCACGCGCCTTTTTCCGGTTTTATGGTCCTTACACCCACATACCATGTATTTGAGCTCCAATTAAGTGCCAAAAGCGATAATTTTCTACAGATCATAGCAAAATTTAGTCTAAAAAGGTAACTTTATTGTCACTATTTAGCAAAAAGACGTCACTTTTTTGTCACTATTTCAAAAGGTGCTAAGTCACTTTTCTACTATTTTCAACAGTCCTGGGCGCTGGCAACCCTGCGAACACCGCGATTGCAACAAGGCCACCTCAGCAGGACGTGGAGGGAAGTGCCACCCGACGGAGGGGTGAATCACTAGACACGTTGGTGGACGCCAAAATAGCGTGAGACGCATTCGCAGAGCACCGCGGTGAGTTTGGTGCTCAATGGAGGAGAAACAAGTTGTCACATTTCCTGGTATTGGCATTCAAAACGGCTGACAATTAGGGTATTCCAATGCTCTTCCAGATCCAGAACGGAAGTGAGAAATGGCAGTTTTGATAAAGAATTTACGCGGCGAAGTTCATCCACCGCGTAGATTTCGCATTTTAACTGCACGGTTTGCAACAAGAAGAGCTGAACCGGAAGTTGAGACGAAATCAAGAAGAACAAACGCCCGTCTTAAATGAGAATATACACACTACAAGGTAGGTGTACGCCAGACCGTGTCTTGTCGTAACAGGCTTCGCGATGCTGCGCCAGTTTCGACCATCCACGCCTGGCGTACCTACCTTGGCCTGCGGCGTTAACCTGCCTTCGGCAGGCTGCTTTCCCAGGCAGACCGTGGAAATGGGCGTGATCCCCTCAAAAATAGGATTTGGTCATCAAAATCTACACCAATCGGATTCAACTTTCGGTCGGGGAACCGAACGGGTTCTCTTTTCGTCATCAGCAGCCTCAAAAACGTATGAAACGATATGAAACTTGACACAAAGTTGAAAGTACCTAAAAAGTTGTCTTTTTTCTGCCGTTTTTTAAGTGTTTTTTGGCTAATATGACCGAATGGATTGAGATAGAAAGCTGAATTTCGGTGTGTGGCAAGCCAAGAACATACCTAATGACCCTGCAAAATCTCAGCCAGATCGGCCGAGCCGTTCAGGAGGAGTAGTGCACACACACACGCAGACAGACAAACAAACAGACAGATAGACAGACAAAACTTTTCAACCCCGCTGGAGTAACGGGCTTCGCTATCGCTCAGCTAAAAATGTCATGGGACTTTTTTTGTCCCATGAATGATGCATTTTAAGCACATCCGGTGGTGATGAAATTTAGTGTCCGCCAGGCGGGACAAATTGTCTAGTGAAAATACAATTTGCAGCAGGCGTCGGACAAAATGTATAAAGTACTCCAAAGAAGCTCTGGCCCGGAAGAAGAACAAAACCGCAAGTGAGAAATTGCAGTTTCTATGAGAAATAAACGCTGCGGACCCTCATGCGCAGCGTATGTTTCTCATAGATACTGCAATTTCTTACTTCCGTTTTTGTTCTTCTTCTTCCGGGCCAGAGCTTCCTTGGAGTGCTCTATTGCCAGACGGGTACAAAATTGTATCAGCGTCGGATGTGCTTAAAAATGCATAGGGACATAAAAAGTCCCATAACATTTAGTGTGTAACACTACGAAAGCGGCAGACCGGCGACGCAGACGCTCATTCTTACGCATTCTTTGTTCTTCTTGGTTTCTTCTCAATCTCCAGCGCAGCTCTTCTCCGAAGTCGAGTCGGACCCGAAACTGTATCACGCGCTAGGGCTCGTTTACCGAGTGCCAGATCAGTGCCATCACGTTCAAATGACTGTGACTAATTGTCACGCCCCTTTGAGCATTGTGTCACATTTGTTTGAATGAAAACGCTAATTTGTGGCCGATTCACATTCCGACGCAAGTGACACAATTTTCCAAAGGAGCGTGACATGTTGACTTCCGTTCTGGAATCCGCTCAAGAACCCGTCAGTTGCTGTGCACTGTGAAAATTTGAGTCGTGACTTGATGACTATATTATTGTCACGCCCATGCAATAATAAGTTTAGGAGCTGTGATGCAAATGTCGTTAGTTTGTGATGGGATTGTCATCATATGAAAGCGAAGAAAATATCATCCACGTCTTTGTCACGAAGTTAATGTGCACTTAAATGTTGCTTTCTGATTTCAGATTCAGCAGAGGATTGTAAACAATACGCACGCATGCGATATCGGAGTCTTCAATTGCGAACACTTGACCTATCGTAACTTCCGCCTGTCGTGGATTTGGATTGTTGAACTCGAACAGCATCAAGAAGCGTTTTACAAGGCATGGTCTTTCCAGCCCTTGCGTACACCAGATAGGTGTCGTCGTGGGTCGAAGAACAGATTGAAGCTTCATCTCAGAACTGACACTCTACAAACTGAAGTGTGTACTCAGTATGCATCTTCAGATGCATACTCAGCTGAGTGCACAACTACAGATGCAAACTTTGCTGAGTACACACCTACAGACGCACACCTAACCTCTCCAAGTATGCATCTGTAGATGCATAGTGAGTACACACTTCAGTTTGTAGAGCAGGCAGGTTTAATTAATAATCTTTTATAAAATGAAGCTTTTATGAATTTTTGGAATGAGAATGAACACTTTTCTTACTGTTACAAGCGTTATTTGGAAGCTGTTTCCAGCTAATGTTCTTCTTCTTGTTCTTCACGTCAGGCCCGGCTAGAAGTGTCCACTGCGGTGTAGATTCCTTTTGGAGTGCTGGTCCCTACAAATCCACTCGGTTGGGTCCGAATAGAGGACTTCGGCCTAAAGAAGAAGAGGAGGAACACCGGATGTCGCAGCGGCAGCCCATAACAAACCCTCACTTGTTTTTACCCCCTCCACCCCGATTTGGCCGCGGCCGTCGGCTGCTTTCGGGTAGAGGGGGTAAAAACAAGTGGGGGGTTGTTATGGGCTGCCGCTGCGACATCCGGTATTCCTCCTCTTCTTCTCTAGGCCGAAGTCCTCTATTCAAATTTTGATGTGCAGGCGGAGCTTGTGTGTGACTCAGTTCATTTTAGGGCAGCTTGCAAACACGTGCTTCGTTACTCATGCGTCTTGAAGGCGCATGCTTGAATGATCACACACTTGGAGGTGCATGCCTCGTACATTCCAGCAAGTTCAGGAATTATTTTACTTCTGTAATATGGTCTGTGAAATTTTATAAATTTGTATGAGTTTGTTGCCACTTTATGATACGCAGGAACACGTATTATCATGTTCTAAATGTCCTATGATGTTCTTCGATGTTCTGTGATAACGTTCCCAGTGTTCGATCTTTTCCCCGGATGTTTCCGGTGTTCCGCGATTATACCCCCGACCCAATGTTTATGTTCTTCGATGTTTTGGGATAATGTCCCCGCGTTCCGACATTCCTGATGTTAGTAAATTTTCCTGAATGTACCCGATGTTAATTACTGTCCCTGATGTTCTGTCATGTTGCCAGGGTTCGTCTGTCCGAGAACGAGTTTCACTCTCCTCTCGAGATAAAAGTGACTCTTTCGAGTAACACGTTAGTCTCATCACGTGAAGTTTGTTGCCAGATTTCCTCTGGTGTTCTGGGATTTCCGCCGATGTTGAAGATGGTTCAATATGTGACAATGTTGTCAATGTCCTGAGACGTTCCATACGTTCATACGTGCTCTAAAGGTTCTCAAATGTTCTCGGATGTTCCTGAAAATGTTCTTACGCTCATGTCTTGATGTTCTGATGTTCCGCAATGCTCCCTGGGAACGTGTTCTTCGCACGTGAATTTTGAGTTGTCCACCCTTGGAGTCCTGACCACACGCTTTCGAAGTATTTAACGCATTCACAGTTCAAACTTATTTACTATGCAATGCGAAGAAATGGTCTGTAAATTACTAAGTACATTCCTTGTGAGCTTATGTATGCTCAAAATAACCTGTTACAATAAGCTGCTTTCCTTTGTAAGGCTTATAATAGTTCGTAAGGTTTTCTCAGTGCACTGTCATTTATATTGTCGACATACGCCCATTTTTCATTTGCACGTCTGGTCGTGGGTGGATCACACATCGATTGGAGCGGTCTGTGCATGCTTGTTCTGGATGGTGTGTGCGTCGGTGGTGTGCTGTTGGTGGCTTGCTGCTTTCGCTGACGGTGTGCTGCTTGCAGGTGCCTGGCGCGTCAAGACGGAGGCAGAGCAGTGCGGCAGCCCTCCTGCTGGAGCACCGCGGCATGGACGCAGCTTGGCGGGACAAGGACAGGATGACGCGGACGGTGAGTGGCTAGCTTCACCCCACACAGTAAAAACTCTACAAAGAACCGCTTTGTAATACGAAGAAAATGGGGGCATTGTAAAATCTACGAAGAAATGCTTCGTATTACGAAGCAAATTCCGTCGTGATACGAAGCATTTCTTCATAATACGAAGCAATTCTTCAATGCCTTCATTTTCTTTGAGGTTATGAAGCTAAAAGCTTCGTAGGCTTTTAAGAGTGCAGTGGAATAGGGTCGCTGAGAATGAAAGAGTCTTGAGCAATACCCAATTTTGGACAGGCGCGCTTACTGGGTCCGATTGGCCCAAAAAATAGCAGATAGTCAGGAATCGTCCCTTAGCCTGGCCTGAACAACTCGCATTTTGGACACACTTAGGCATTGGCTTCTAGCTCGCTTCGCTCGCTGGAGGTAACTTGCTTCGGGGTTCTCTCCCCTGGCAAATAAACCGGATTGAGGTACCTTATGACTGACATATGTAATGCCTTCTTAGATCCTTAACCATCTTAGCCCGGGAAGAAAATTTGTGTGCAACGTATTTTCAACCATTTGTTTGTCTGGCCAACAGAAAATATGTACCTGGTAATGTTTAAAATCTCCTGGAATCCTAGGACTAAGGCCCCAAGTTATATCATTTTCCGCTCAACAAGGCTATAGCTTTTGGCTCGCTTCGCTCGCAACAGGAAGCCTCTTCTAAATTTCGGCTCCGTGGCAAGTGGGGGGAAACAAGTGTGCCAGCCCTTCTAGACGAAAAAGTCTTCCCCATTGTAGGACTCGGAAACAACGTTTCAGACAGTTAAGCATTTATAGCTTTTGGCTCGCTTCGCTCGCTGAGAGCTGTCTAATTCAAAATTCTCGCCATGAGTCCAAACAAATGTAGAATAAAGTGAATCCTCTTCCAACTTTGTAACAACCCTCCAATTTTCTGTAACGTTGTTTTGAATTTAGCCCCCCTCCCCAAACCACGTCCCTAAAAAATTACCTATCAGACACAGGCTCCTTGAAGGTAGGCAACTTTTCAAACATTCGCCCCCCCCCCTTTCGACCCGCCTAATTACGCCCCTGATTTTGGACGAGCTGTACTTCAGCCGCAGGCCGAGGTAGGTGTGAACATCAGGCGTGGATTGGCGTAACTGGCGTAGCATCGCGAAGCGTGTTGCGACAAGACACAGTCTGGCGTACACCTACCTTGTCTGTAGTGTCTTGGAATCTAGATCGAATGTATAGGTAAACGCTCATCTCCATTTGAGACTGCAGTCGAACGTTGCTGTCATAACTGTGCACTAAGTTGTCTTTCAGTGTTCCATCATCGGTTTTCAATGTGAACCGCGTATGGATATGTTGAGAAAATTAACTAAAAATTCAAAGCTTTAAGCCGAAGCGCATGTACACTCTAAATGTTGTATATTGAAGATTCTCCATAATATGGTGGGAATGTTCCATAATATGGTGGTGTTCCTGACTTCATAACAAACCATCCATCACTTCAACTTTAAGACATTTTTACGAATTTCGTGCGTATCATGGAGAAAATCTCCACCATTATATGTTAGTGCAGCCTTTCACTGTAAGAAATTTACTGTGTATGCTCGTAAAAATGTTATTCTTTTGCGCCCAGATCCATTCGTTTGAGGGCTCAAATGGACAAGAAGGGGGTAGCCCCGGTCAAAACTATTGTGGCAACTAGTTCAAGAGTCTCTTGAGGATCTTTCTATGGCAAATTTCTCCCTTTTCGATCCATCGCTCCACCCTATTGATAATTTCTAACCTGGTCGCAGGGTTGGAGGCTGAGGAGCCGTGGCTGCACATCGACGCCACCTTCTCGCTCGCCTCTGGAGTCGGCCACGCCAAGCAGGACTCCGCGGCCAGCGGCACGGCTGGGGACGGAGGGGCGGACCGCGCTGTGGCCTCGCAGTGTGCGGAGCGTGGAGCAGCCTTGGATGCCGAGGCGGGCCTGGAGAAGCACCTCGCAGCGCGCGGCAAGCGGCACGCCTGCCAACACTGCGGCAAGGAGTTCCAGTGGGCGTCCCATCTTGAAAAGCACTCAAGGACCCACACCGGGGAGAAGCCTTTCCAGTGCAAAGTGTGTGGAAAGAAATTTATCCAATCAGGTGATTTGAAGAAGCATGAAAGGATCCACACCGGAGAGAAGCCTTTCGAGTGCAACGTATGTGGAAAGAAATTTGTGCAGTCAAGCGATTTGAACAAGCATGAAAGAATCCACACTGGGGAGAAGACTTTCCAGTGTAATGTGTGTGGGAAGAAATTTATCCAATCAGGTGATTTGACCAGGCATGAAAGGATTCACACTGGAGAAAAGCCTTTCGAGTGCAATGTGTGTGCGAAGAGATTTGCACAATCAGGCGATTTGACCAGGCACGAAAGGACCCATTCTAGGTAGACGCCTTTTCAGTGCCAATTGTTCGGAAAATGCTTTTCCCGGAAGTCCCTACCCGTCAAGCATGTCAAGACCCACACCGATGAGAAGAGGCCTCTTAATGTGGAATAAGTGTTAGTCTGTGAGGACGTTCCACCGAGCGGCCCGCTTTGTAAGGCTCACTAATTCATACTAAGGAAAACCCTATATGGACAAATATTGTCGATGTTCACCATAGTATTCAAGAAGCCATGAGCTAGCGCCCCTAAATCATGTTTCAAGATACTTAACGTTGAGCAATTACTGTCGTTACCCTAGAAACATAGTGGTGCTCTGCTTTATCTGGTGACTTAAGTGTAACCATCTACTGACAAATTTTGACTAACTGTTAACAAATGTCTGATCGTGTGTGGTATTGCCATATAATGTTTTCAGTTCGTTATAAAAATAGTCCAGTCCGTGTACATTTAGAGTGAAAATTCTTAGTCTTCGCAGCTTAACTGCAGTTTCTACTCATTCAAAACTTTAGCACTACATGCTTGGGCTCTCTTATAAAGATCATCTTTTTCCTCTACTTGGCCACACTGGTGAAACAAAGGCATAAAAATTATGCCCTTTAAGGGCGTAAACGATTTACGCCCTTAAAGGGCATAAATCGTTAATGCCTTTGGGAAGGGCATTAAAATTTTGCTTAAAATTCCTATACCATTTACGCCCTCCCCAAGGGCATAAAACGATTTATGCCCTTGCAAGGGCGTAAAAGAGTATTTATGCCCTAAAGGGCGTAATTTTTATGCCTTTGTTTCACCAGTGCAGGACAGTTTTGATCCTTTTTTGTAAAAAGTTTCATTGTGAAATCCTTTCTTTATTGTTTTTATGTTTGTCTCAGGATAAAGAATGTAGTTTGATTGAATCCTGGAGAAAACCTTTTGATCTGTATAATACTTCTTTGGACCTGTTTGATATTTTATATTTGTGTTGCTGCTGATTGATTTGGGATGCTGAATTTATTATGTCCGTGCTGAGTGTTTTACTGTCAAATGGAAGTTTCCTTTTCGTATTGTTCTCTGATTGTCTTCCTGATTCGGGTCAACGTGGCTCAATAAGTATCGTTAATTAGAAGAACAGTGTATTTCTCATTTTGAATCTTTCATGTATCACATTTCGAACAAGTGTCCGAAAGACCCTGCTCCGTAATGTATTGTTCTCCATCCATCACTAAGTTCATTTTCTCGTGCCTTGCCATGGCGGTCTGTGCATGACATAGTGGCGGTTGGTGTGTGTTTGTGCTCTTAATGTTAGTCCATTTGTTATAACTAGGCTCCTTATTTTTCCTTCTAATTTGATTTAGTGACTGCCACGATTATCTGCGCTTTTATGTGCAATGAAGTGATATTTTCAGTATTTTTTCCTTAACCCCCATGGTCCTCAAGTTTTAGTTTTGTTTTGTTTTTTTAAGTCAAATTGTAGTGTGGTCTCTATGTTTTTATCGCATTCTTTAAAGTATTTCGGTTTGTAGTTCAGTAAGCATTTTGAAAGGCAATGCAATTAGTTTTAGATGGGGAAAGATAGACAGTAAAAATTGAAGTTCAAATGACTTTACGCTTACTGTGTATTTCTTCCAGATGCCTGGCGCGTGAAGACTGAAGCAGAGCAGTGCGGCAGCCCACCTGCGGCTGGACGCAGCGCCGAGGACCCAGGACAGGACGCCTTGGACGGTGAGTGGCTGGGACCAAACCGCAGTCTGTGATGTGAGGCATGAAATCGTCCAGTTCGGAGCTGCTGTGCAACGCTTTCCTGCATGTCGACGGCTTGCTCGTTCAGAACGTCGCAAGTCTCACTCTGCGAGTTCGTCTCGTTCCCCAGGAAACCTGCGTGCATTTTGATTATTGCAGCGATTATGAGGAGCGATTCACTGGCTGCCGAAAGGAAAGAAATCCATGGCTTGCAGTAGACCAGTTAAAAGTATTTTTAACATATCCCTCGTACCGCAGGCAGTTTTTAGCCAATTGCCATGTTGCTCTTCCCTTTCAAAACCTGCCGCGTCCATGAGTCTCAGTACATATTTTAAAACGATTAACATGCCTAAGGCATTTTCTGTTTTCAAGGAAAACTGGTGCCCTGTGAGACTCTCCGATAAGCCTTCGCCCTATTTTATCACTCGCTGCTTTTCGCAAATTAATAAATGCGCAGCTGTTCCTTTGACAGTTAGTTTTATTGATAGTTTTACCTATCAATCTTGAAATCAACCCCGCTCAACCGCACTCAATGCGGTTTTAGCCTAAGATACTGTATTGTTAAATCAGATCAAAACTGAAACCAACTCCGTGACAACCGTTGCTTGCAGGTGCCTGGCGCGTCAAGGTGAAGGCAGAGCAGTGTGATAGCCTTCCTGCAGGTGGATGCAGCGTCGCCGACCCCCCAGGACAGGACGACTCGGACGGTGAGTTGGTCTACCGCAGCCTGTGCTCTCAGGCAAGAAGTTAACCATGGTGTTCGATTGCTTCCAGTGCCATTGGCGAGTACTTTACCTGCCCCCGGTAACACAGATCGGCTTAATGCATCTTCTGATATGATAATAGAAGCGGTTTTGACAAACGAATCAATGGCTATGCCTTTTGCACAGCAATATCTTTGAGGTTGCTATCGCTTACGTTAAAATTTTCTTGATGCTTACCTACAGTGGGCGGTCGTTCAAACCAAATAGCCATGGTGGTCGTTGCAGACACAATCTTGGCCCCTCTATTGGCCTCACTTTCTTAGAGCAGCCACTACTCGGCGGGTAATTTTTTTTGTCTCAACAAAAGTGCAGCTCTGTGAGACTTGCAGACGAGACTTTTGAGAGAGCTGACTATTTTATACCACACGTTTCTCTGAAAAAAACCTATGTTCATAAATTTTCAGACTGTCTTAAGTGTCTTGTATCGAAGTCGATTAAATACGAGATGGTACTTAGTGGCTGGTTCTCATCCAGATGTGTGACACAATGCTCAAACAAACGCGACATCTCGTCACATTTGTTTCAAATTTGTGTCAGGTTCTTGGAATGAGTGTCACTATCAAAATAAGCACAGCGTTTCTTGCAGTGGACTGCGCTGACGGCGTGCTGCTTGCAGGTGCCCGGCGCGTGGAGACGGAGGCAGAGCAGAGCGGCAGCCCTGCTGCAGGAGCACCGCGGCGTGGACGCAGCGCCGCGACCTCGGGGCAAGGCGGCAAGGACGGTGCGTACTGGCAGAGAGGCCGCTGCACTGCGAGACCACTGCCCCGCCACCTGCAGCTCGCACTGCACGCCAACGGCGGCGAGTTGGGCACCGCGAGGCGTTGTTGACGGTGTGGGCGTTTGGTTGCAGGGTTGGAGGCTGAGGAGCCGTGGCTGCACATCGACGCCACCTTCTCGCTCGCCTCTGGAGTCGGCCACGCCAAGCAGGACTCCGCGGCCAGCGGCACGGCTGGGGACGGAGGGGCGGACCGCGCTGTCGCCTCGCAGTGTGCGGAGCGTGGAGCGGCCTTGGATGCCGAGGCGGGCCTGGAGAAGCACCTCGCAGCGCGCGGCAAGCGGCACGCCTGCCAACACTGCGGCAAGGTGTTCCAGTGGGCGGCCGAGCTTGCAAGGCACTTAAGGACCCACACTGGAGAGAAGCCTTTCCAGTGCAAAGTGTGTGGGAAGAAGTTTTCGCAATCAAGCAGTTTGATCAAGCATGAAAGGATCCACACTGGGGAGAAGCCTTTTCAGTGCAAAGTGTGTGGAAAGAAGTTTTCGGAGTCAAGCAATTTGATCAAGCATGAAAGGATCCACACCGGAGAGAAGCCTTTCCAGTGCAAAGTGTGTGAAATGAAGTTTACCCAATCAAGCGATTTGAAGGCACACGAAAGAACCCACACTGGGGAGAAGCCTTTTCGGTGCCAAGTGTGCGAGAAGCGATTCACATGGAGGTATTCTCTTGCCGCGCACAGCAAGACCCACGCTAAGAAGAAGCTAGTTTAATCCTGCACGTAGTTATTGTATGCGTTCGGCGTTCCCCAAAGCGGCCTGCCTCGGAATGCGCAGAAGTGTTGAAACTTTTCGTGGTTCAATGTAAGGACAGGCTTTTCGGTTCAAATATTGCAGGTGTAATTTCTGTCCACCCCCGCTAGAGGTCATTTGACTGCGCCTCTGACCTGTGTTTAAACGCACAGTGAATTCTCAATATTCTTTTGTTACGAGCTTGAAACAAGTGTTCTGCTCAATCTTGCGACAAAACTGTAACTTTTAACTGATTTTTGTGACTAACTGTTTTTTTTTCTTACTCTATTTGGTATTCAAAATGTTCTCGCCCTGTGTACTTAGAAATCTTTTGACCTGTTTTATATTCGTTACGGACTGGCTGGGTCGGAATATGATGTATTTTCTTTGTTGGCTTTTGATTGTATTGGGATGCTAAAGCTTTGTCCTTTTTCGAGTGATTTATTGTCAATTAAAAGTTTTGTTACTTTCTAGTTCTTCGATTGTATCCCTGATAGAGGGTTTTCTTGGCGCACAATGTTTGGTTCATTGCAATTACAATGTGTTTTTTGTTCTGACCTGACCACATTGAATGGAAATGCTCAGCCCCGTCGTGCGTTGTGTGTCGACTTCCTTCTATTACCCACTTCACACTCACGTGCCTTGAAACACTGTATCGGTCTGTGCATGCCCTAGCGGCGGTTGGTGTTGGTGTGTGGTCGAGTGACCTGCTGCAATGTCAATGTTGTTATTCTAGAATGCTTGAGCTACAAATTTGTGCTGCTAATCCGGTCTGGCTGTTTCCTTGATAAATTGCTTGCTGCGGTGCAGTTATTAATTTTCGTTCCGCTTGTTTTAATGGTTCGGTATTTTGAAGTGCGTTGGAGTTAGTTTTGAGTAGGGAAAGGTAGTTGGTGGTTGATGCAGTTTGATATTGGCGCTAACGCTGTGCTGCTTGCAGGTGCCCGGCGCGTCAAGACGGAGGCAGAGCAGTGTGGCAGCCCCCCTCGGGAGGAGCGCGGTGTGGCCTCAACGCCCCGGTTGCTGACGATTCGGACGGTGAGTGGCTGCTGGCTGCACTGAAAAAAATTTATTGTAAATTTACGAATTTTTTTTTACAAATTCCCTGTAAAGTAACAATAACATTTCGTTATTTTATAAAATTTTATTCGTAGAGGCCGTTTCATAAATTATTCATCACAGAAATCTTCTTAATTTTCTGAAATTTGTTTGTGAACACCGCCTTATGAAATCGTAGGTACAATATACATCTCAAACGTGACTATAATACTACAGCAATGTCCAAAAAATATGAAAAGTTTCCTAAAATTACACCAAATGCTTGGGAAATTTCCCGTTGCACAAATCGCTTGTAAAATTACGAGACCGGTGATGCCTTCATTATTTTACAAGATGTTTCATAAAACAAAAAAAAACGCTGAAATAAGTCAATCTCCATTTAATCAGCGTGACAAGGTAGAACAAAAGCGGTCCACGTAATTTGGAGCGTGCAAAAAGTTTGTGATTTTAAAAAATACTGCGTGAAGAATAATTCATAAACCGTCAAGAAACAAAAAAACGTTGTAAATTTTCAGATAATTTGTGCAACGAAATTACACTGAAAATAGAAAGGTCATACTTTTGACCGCTTAAACGGTCTTACTAAAATGTACGACCGAAAAACGGTCATATTTCGATGTATGACCGAAAAAAGGTCATACTTTGATGTATGACCGAAAAAAGGTCATACTTCGATGTATGACCGCAGTAATTTCCACTACAAATGTTACAGAATTTTGTATCAGCACTGATACAAATTTTGTATCACGCGTTACGGTAAACTGTTTCCCGGTTACAGAATTCTGAAATGCGAAAATCATAAAAATTTGTCGTTTTATAAAAAAATTTGAACCGCAACGATCGTTCGTTCCTACACATTCGCTCCGTCGTTCCTGTACTCCCGAACACCCGGAAACCGAACTGCGTTCTCCGGAACCGAACCCCGGTCCCCCGGATTGCCAGCTCGGCATGCTACCGCTTGCGCCACAGCG
Source organism: Thrips palmi (assembly GCF_012932325.1). Taxonomy (NCBI): domain Eukaryota; kingdom Metazoa; phylum Arthropoda; class Insecta; order Thysanoptera; family Thripidae; genus Thrips; species Thrips palmi. Next base: position 8,552,470 of record NW_023144630.1, on the reverse strand, counting down.
CCGTATGGGGAGGCACGCCTCAGACTGTCGATCACACCGAGCGGGCACGCTGCATGCCCAGGTAGTGGTGGGAAACGAGCCCTGCGGCGCGACAGTTAGAGTTCCTGGCCTGAAGCTTCTAAGGTACCATCCCCCACGTTAGGACTTTTCCCCCGATCAACTGTGATTTTAAAAATTAAGCTCGAAATTTGACTTTAATTTGCTTTTTTAAATTTTTTGCATCAGACGATACGCAAGTTTGTAACGATATGTTACGGTTTTCTGTATCAGTTACAGTTATTTGCATAAAGATCGCATTTTTACATGGAACTATATCACTGATTGTGAATATTGAAACGAAAAGTACAGAATTTTGTATCAGCTTTAAAATTTTGAAGCACTGATTCGTAAATTCGTAACGTTCTTGACGTGATACAGAATTTAGGATCAAGGATACAAATTTTTGTATCCGACTGACGTGTTACAAAATTTTGTATCAAGATCGTTACAAAATCCTATATTATTTTTTAGAGTGCGGGTAAAGGCTGATATATCCCCAAGCTAAACAATAGCCAGTCTCGCTGATGTCTGACCTTTTTTTGGTCATACATTTAAGTATGACCGTTTTTCGGTCATACATTTGTGTATGACCGTTTTTCGGTCATACATTTGTGTATGACCGTTTTTTCGGTCATACTTTTTGTATCACCGAAAATCGGTCAGATGTCTCACCCTTTGAATTTCAGTGTACCCTTAAATTGTTTGTAAATTTACGAACTAATTTTTTACAAGGTGGGGACGTTAGTCTTCGGAGCTCCCGTGTGACATTCAGACCACATCGCTCATCACTCTTTTATTCTCCAGAGAAGTTGCAAGTGGTCTCACTTGAGCCTACACTTCACGTTCTCCAGGACACCTGCATGCATCGTTTGATAATCGTATTGATTGTAACGAACGATTCACTGGCTGCCTTCAGAATTGCAGCCCCTGTCTGCACCTTTGCGATCCATGGCTTGCAATCGCCCTGCACGAAATGTCCATGATGCTTGTCATTTATCGTGTGCTGTCGTTCTGACCCGTTTGCCATGGTGCTCGTCTGCCAAGATCTGAAATCAACCCCGCTGCAGTTTTAGCCTAAGATATTGTCAAATTAGATCAAAACTGAAACCAACTCCGTGACAACCGTTGCTTGCAGGTGCCTGGCGCGTCAAGGCGGAGGCAGACCAGTGCGCCAGCCCTCCTGCAGGTGGATGCAGCGCCGCCGCTCCCCCCAGGACAGGACGACTCGGACGGTGAGTAGATGTGGCTGTACCGCAGCCAGTGGTCTCAGGCATGAACTTGCCATAAAGTCGCCAAGTTGAGAGTTCAGAATGTCTCGAGTGCCACTGGCGAGTACTTGAACTTCCCACGAAGACCCGCAGATGCATCTCGAGATAACCGCAGCGACTGTGACGAACGATTCAATGGCTGCCTTCAGCACGGCATCTTCTAGGCTGCATTCGCCCCGGTCCAAATTTCCGCGATGCTTGAACTGTACCGTTGGCAGTCGTTTGAACCCATTTGCCATGGTGGTCGTTGCTGCTGCAATCTGCCGCCTGCATGGGCCTTCGTTTCTCCTAGACTTATTTGCGTCACGCAACGCACTGCTCGCCAACGGCGGCGAGTTGGGCACCGCGAGGCGTTGTTGACGGTGTGGGCGTTTGGTTGCAGGGTTGGAGGCTGAGGAGCCGTGGCTGCACATCGACGCCACCTTCTCGCTCGCCTCTGGAGTCGGCCACGCCAAGCAGGACTCCGCGGCCAGCGGCACGGCTGGGGACGGAGGGGCGGACCGCGCTGTCGCCTCGCAGTGTGCGGAGCGTGGAGCGGCCTTGGATGCCGAGGCGGGCCTGGAGAAGCACCTCGCAGCGCGCGGCAAGCGGCACGCCTGCCAACACTGCGGCAAGGTGTTCACACGGGCGTTCAATCTTGAACTTCATTTAAGAACCCACACTGGGGAGAAGCCATACCAGTGCAAAGTGTGTGGAAAGAAGTTTGCGCTTTCGGGCAATTTGTCCCAGCATGAAAGGACCCACACTGGGGAGAAGCCTTTCCAGTGCCAAGTGTGCGCGAAGCGGTTCAACCGGAGGTCTCATCTTGCCGCGCACAGCAAAACCCACGCTAAGAAGAAGCCAGTTTAGTCCTAATGCACGTAGTTATTGTATGCGTTTGGACGTTCGCCAAGGCGGCCTGCCTCGGGTGTTCAAAATTTTTGTGGTTCAATTTAAGGACAGGCTTTTCGGTTCAAATATTGTAGGTGTCATTTCTGTCCACCCCAGGTAGAGGTCATGTGACTGCGCCTCTGACCTGTGTTTAAACACACACTGTTTGCTCACTTGTGCACACCTGTGCACACACTTGTGCTCTGCTTAATCTTCCGACGAAACTGTAACTTTGAACTGATTTTTGTGACTAACTCCTTTTTTTTACTC